>NC_056728.1:412871130-412878630 GCF_019279795.1 Protopterus annectens
GGTGCAGACTATCTCTAGCAAAGTAGCATGGCCTTTGACCATGTCTTCCCAGGCTGAAAAATGTTGGATCCACCTGGACTGACATCAGAAGCTAAGACAGTTGTTGAAGTCAATCATTTTTTGTTTATATTGTGGCATCATCCTAGGTGATGGTAGAATGCTGCTTAGGGCTAAGGTCATACCTGCCTGGGGCACATAATCTGAGAGTTCAGTCATGTCTCTCTTCATATAGTCCAGGGTGGTACATCTCAAGTCATTCACTCCAACATGGACTATGACAGAGTCATAATGGTATTTGTTGCTGAGTGACATGAGTGCATGCGTGATCTGATGTAACCTGGTACCCAATAGGCAGATGATCACAACCTTCTACTTGTCCAACCTGGTGAAGGGGAAATGTGTGTGTGTGTGTGTATCACTATGGTGTCTCCTATGACCAAGACATTAGATTTTGAGGTGTTTTGACTTAAGGGCATATTTGGTGAGATATTGATATGTGTGTTATGTACAGTAGTGTCTATACATGTTGAGATGTGTGCAGATAATTTGTCCTTAGGAGGTCTCTCATCTTTTGATAGGCTTCTAGTGAGTACCTCTGCATATGTGGGTTTATGTGTTGTGTTCTGAACTTGTGTGAGAAGTGAAGTGCATGAGCTGACAACCTGTTTGATATCTTGTTTTTTGTTACATGAGAGGATTGTTTCTACATTGATAGTGTAATTACATCTCTCACATACATTATTTATTTATTTCAACACTAAGTGATCGTCAGTATACATGAGGTAATTACTAAGTTTTAAGACTGTGCATACTTATGCAACTAGTTTATTGTATGTTTTTTATTTTTTTATATTTTTTCCCGTAACACATTTGTTTGTTTTTCAATTGAATTGTGCAGGTTATAGGTCACATTAAAGGTGGAAAAAAGTTTTGATTTATTGAGGTCTCATTTTTTTATATCACAAAGAATGGCATTTTAACAGGGGTGTGTAAACTTTTTATATCCACTGTATGTGTATATGTATACATATATATATATATATATATATATATATATATATATATGTATATTTTATATTTATATATATTATATATATATATATGTATATATATATATATATGTGTGTGTGTGTGTGTGTGTGTATATCTATATCTATCTATCTACACATACACACATATATATTTGTGTATATATTTATGTATGTATATATATATATATATATATATATATATATATATATATATACACACACACACACACACACACACACACACACACACAGATTGTGTGTATGTGTGTGTGTGTGTGTGTGTGTGTGTGTGTGTGTGTGTGTGTATATGTATAGATCTATCTATCTATCTATATATATATATATATATATATATATATATATATATGTATATAGATATATATATAGATATATATATATATATAAATATATATAGATATATATTTTTTTAAGAACACCAAAAAGGACTGCAACAAGGACTTGACAGCACGTTTTACCAAGCCACCTTGTTGATAGGCTTAAGTACAGAATCCGGAAAGACATACGGACACCAGCACACCAAAGCTTTCCTTGTATCATGAATACAGGAAAGCAAAAATCATTGCTTTAACTTTACAGACTTTATTAAGTGCTTTCATTCCTTAAGAAATTACCCTGAAATGTCATCAGAATACAACCACAAATAAAACATTGTTTAAAAATCCATCTTTCAATACGTCACAACTATGAAGGCACCAATTAGTGAGCTGTAAAAAAAAAAAACATTATTTCCTGCTATACAGAGTTTTGTAGCCTGCCAAAAATTTTAAAGCCAATTGTCACTGAAAACATGTATAAAAAATGCATATACAATTATTTATATATATATATATATATATATATATATATATATATATATATAAAATAAAAATTGCATAGTATTAGTGTCACAATTAAAATTTTAACTCAATCATTGCACATACATACATTTTTTAATGTTCTTCGTAAAAAAAAATTAATAAATAAAGCAATAACTATTTCAATATTAAACACAAAATTACCTGAATCAATAAATACTAGTTCTCAGATACATAATATATAATAAAACAGCACTAAAATTTTAAAGCAGCTTAACAGATTTTTAACATTTATCATTTCAGTTGAGCCCAGGGAACTTATTTTCTTATAGCAAGATCTGCCGTTTTATTTTTCTGAACTCAAAAACATAATTACATCCATTAACAAAAGATGAATCGTTAACTTCCTCTAAAACAAAAAAGTGAAACTTTTGAAACCCTTTACACTCTACAGAATATTTAGCCAACACATTATTATAGTCCATATCCTTTATGGCTTTAGTATGTTTTCTAATACAAACTCTTGTTTTCTCACACCTTTGCCTACATAGAATCAAGAACAATTATTACATAAAGCCACATAAAACAATGCAACAACTACTGCAGTTATATCTGTTTTTGGCTGTTAAATTTAACCGGACATGTTCAAAATAGATGCTCAAAGTATTCATAATAAATCTGCATTGTTTACAGACTGTGCATGAAAATGTCCCTAGTTGTTTACTAAAAATTCTACATTCATGACCAACATTTCTTTCAAGATGTTGTTTAAGATTGGTCTCCATTTTTACTACAAAGGAATTTCCCCTAGAACTTTAACCAACTCTGAAGTTCCAATAATAAGTTTTTAATTATTCATAACAATTTTCCTAATAGCATAACTATTGATTCTCATAGAAACAGGAAAGACACAGGTTCTGTTTCCATTCCCATTTAAAAAAATTGTTGGTGTTATTTGAGTCACTACAACCTCTAACAATTAACCCATTAACTGTAATAGGCAGGAACTTTTCCCATCTTTTTCCTTTAATTTCTTCACTAATTTTCAAAAGATCAGCTAAGGGGTAGCCTCGAGTAACAAACATATCAACTAATCTAGGCATTTCTTTTTCAAAAATTCTTTCACTATTTCGGATACGACTCATCCTAATCAGCTGTCCCCTGAATATGTTTAACTTCATATAGCGAGGATGATTAGTCCTAAAATGGAGATAATTGATGCAAAAAGTCTGTTTCCTATAAATCCTGCTTTCTACTGTGTGTCCCTCAAAGTTATTGAATTCCAATTTTATATCTAAAAAATGTACCTTTTTACCAGTTTCCCCAAGGGTAAATGTAAGCCATGTAATACTTTTGTTAATGTCTTCTAAAAATGTGTAGAATTCTGTTTCTTCCCCAGCCCGTACAAAAAAAAAGTGCATGCTTAAGGTCAAATTTGTTAAATACATTGTCTCCCACCAACAAAGCACAAGGTTTGCAAATGAGGGTGTCACTTTGGCCCCCATTGCTACTCCTGTTAACTGTTGCCCAAAAGAAAAAAAAATTGTTATTTAACACAGTTTCTAATAATACACTAATCGCTTTTGTACTACTATAATCCGTGTGGTGAACTTTGTCAAGATATAATTTAACAAACTCTAAACCCTCTTCTTCATCTATATTAGTATAGAGGGAAACAACATCAACAGTACATAGTAAAACATTACCAATGTTCCAAATAAGTCTTTGAGCATGTTTAAAAAAGACCATGAATCCTTAATATAAAATCCTCTACTTTCAATGATGGGATTCAACACACTGTTCAAGTAATGGGAAATAGTGGTAGTTTTGTGTCTGTGAGGACGAAAATGTTGGTCTAATTGGAACTGTTGGTCTTTGTGTATTTTGGGAATCCCGAAAAGTTTTAGTGATTCTGGTTGTTCAACTCCTTAAAAATTAAAAAAACTTGAAAGGAAATAAATCCTTTATTAAACAGTTCAAAAATATTAGAATATGTTTATTGATAACATCCAAGTACTTTGTTACTAACTTTAACATAATGTTTCTTATTATCCAACATTTTCACCATTATTGCATTATACTTCTCTTGTTCCATTACTACTATCCCACAATCTTTGTCATCTTTCATGTATCTCAGGTGCTAATAATTAACTAAATGAAGTAAAGCTTTATGTTCATTCTGAGTTACATTATAATATGTGTAGTCAGGTTTACTCAAAACTAAAAAAATCAAAATATTTTTTGCAAAACATTAAGTGTACTCTGAAAGTATTTTTCTTTAAGTTTTCCTTTCAAAGGTTTGTCTATCTATATCCATTTTATAGTTACATCTAGAAAATTAATCTTGGTACCTTTGCCGCTAAGGCTGAATGATAACCAAATTATGCTGTTATTAATATCTTACACAAATTGCTCAAAAAGTTATTCTCTTTCCCACCAAATAAAAAAGAGCACATCGATTTTCTAAATGTGCCTATTAAAATGGACATAGATAGCCAATCCTTTGAAAGTAAGATTTATAGAAAAAATACTTTAGGAAATAATTGCATACGTTTTCAGAGTCAACACCCCAATATATGAAAATGAATATTTTCCGGGGGTAGTTGATTAGAGCTAGTGGTATTATTAGTAATAATAATATTTTTACAGGAAGTTGATTTTTTAATGGAATTATTTCTTGAAAGAGGATATACCCTTATTGACCTTCTTCAAGTGATACAAGAAGTTGTCAGTAATTGGGGGAACAATTTTTTTCCGATTTTGATTAATGGGTTTCATACTGGAGGAGGCACAGTTTCTAGTGTTATTATAAGGAGTGAAAATGTTAAAAAGTGTGCATTTACAGTTCTTTTGACAGTAGATAGTCAAGCCATTAGACAAATTGTAACAAGCAATTGGAAAATTATCATTGGTAATCCCAAGTTATGTAGAATTTTAGAAGAGGTGCCACAGTTTGTTTTTAAAAAATCAGCAAACCTGAAAATGCTGTAGAAAAGGACTTTGTTAATGAAAATCGACTACTTAGCAAAACAGTTGGCACATTTTCATGTGCTAACTGTTAACAGTGCAGATATATTAGTAAGATCAATTCCATTTTTTTTAAAGCCTTAATTTTAAGTTTGAGGCTCACAATAGATATAACTGCCATAGTAGCTGTATAGTTTATTTGGCAGTATGCAGAAATGCCCCCAGTTTATGTTTGAAAGAGCATTTGAGCGCCAAGGGTGAGAATCAGAGACTATAACAAAGGTATTAAAAACGTGATTTAATGAATGCCCTTGTTACACTTAGTATTGAGTGTAATGGCTTTCATGAGTTTCATTTTTCTGCATTAGAAAAAGTTAGCACAGAGAATTTTGTTTTTAGTTTTAACAGTGTTTTAGAAGTCCGAGAACGTAAATGTTACATTATGTTAAGAGCCGATAAGTTCCCTCGCTTGAATGAAAATATAAATGTGAAATGTTTGTTAAAACTTATGTAATTTTTAATGTATTGTAAGGCTTATGTGTTTTAAGATTAATGAGATACATCTTTATATATTTTGTATTTAATTGTGAAGTCTTAATGAATCAGTATTTGGGAGCATGCAAAATTTTTGATTCGTTAAATATACATTTTTTATTGGTTAATTTTGGTTGTACGTCATCAAGGGAGGGAGATTTAAATGGATTCACTATTTGGAATTTATTTTTTGATGAAGTTCCATGTTTTGATTAAACAGGAATGAAAGTAGTAAGTTTTAGTCGTTGATTCTGCTTTTGTGCCTCATCCAGTGTTGCCTGCAAGCTTTTCTACTAGGTTTTGTGCTTGATTTACTTTCTTACCTGGGTTTGGTATTCCTTAGTATTCTTCACCATACATATATATATATTTTCATGTGACTTTTAACTTTTGAGTTTATTGTTTATATATAGATATATGTATGTGTGTGTGTGTGTGTGTGTGTGTGTGTGTGTGTGTGTATATTTATGTCTATACGTGTGTGTGTGTGTGTGTGTGTGTGTGTGTGTGTGTGTGTGTGTGTGTGTGTGTGTGTGTCTGTGTGTCTGTGTATATATATATATATATATATATATATATATATATATATATATATATATGTTCACTTTATAATCTCGAAATACTGAAATCTCGAATTTCAGTATTTTGAGACCATAAAGTTGAAAGTTCCAAATCCCGAATCCCCAAATCTGTGAAACACAAAATCACGCACATAAACACACCATACACCACACAATACATACATCATCCAACCCACACCACAACAAACAAAACACACACAAACACAAAAACACAAACAAACCTGCACAACATATAAGCAGGGGGGCAAGCCCCTCCTGCAGCCCCCCACACACCCCCTACTTACAAATACTAACTCCAAGATCGCACAAACAGGAAAAGACAGCAAACTCACACCCAGACATTCCACAGTCCCTCGCTCACAGACACACACATCACACATATGCAAACACCAACACATCCAACACTTATACACTCATACTTTCAAGTACCTACTCACACACGTACAACTTGCAAACACACTCACATACATTAAAACTCAACCCAAAACACTTACCTTAAATTGCACTTACATCCAAACACGACACCATGTACCATACATAGAAAACACCGGATGTAATGAAGAGTAAAGTCATAACCGCAAATTGAAGATAATTCGCGATCATGCACCTTTGCTATTTTAAAAATTCCACTTTATACTCTCGAGATACTGAAATTCAAAATTTCAGTATTTCAAGATTATAAAGTGTAACTAAAGATATATATATATATATATATATATATATATATATATACATATATATATATATATGCGCATGTATATGAATTCATGTATATGGGCATATATATATATATATATATATATATATATATATATATATATATATGCGCATGTATATGTGTATATATACGTATACATCTCCGTATGCATATCTATGCATATGTGTGTGTGTGTGTATATATATTTATATATGGATATGTGTGTGTGTGTGTGTGTGTGTGTGTGTGTGTGTGTGTCTGTGTTTATATATATATATATATATATATATATATATATATTGTGATGACGCACCACTCGACCAGTAATCACGGAGATTTAATCCTCACCACTGGTAACAGCGGGGGATGTACACTGGGAGGATGACAGGTACACACAGAAAGGTTTTAATATATTTAATAATAAATAAAAAAAGAACAAGAAAATACTCAGTATATAATCACAGTGATATCAGAGTTCAAAATCACAGGAAATATTTAAAACAACATTGCATGACAGTTTCAAATAAATAAAGAAAAATATCTGAACTAAGCTTTACTATATTCCTAACTATATCCAAGAGAATTATACTGTTCCCTAGAAACTTACTTCATCAGAGCTGCCAGATGTGGTGAATGGTTTCTGTTGTTGTCAGGTCCAAAACAGAATACAGAATGCACTGCCTGTCTCAGAGATTTCGCAAATTAAGATCTCAAATATTACTGCTGGGAAAGTTTGCAGAATGACATAATTTCTTGCCATCTGACTCTATCTCAGGTGAAATCCCCACTGCTGGAAGCTGGCAGTATTTAGCATCTACCTGCGAAAATACATAGACCTCAAATCTTTGGCAGATGCTGGAAGTCATAAAACAATT
>NC_056728.1:413181130-413386130 GCF_019279795.1 Protopterus annectens
TGGCAGTATCTCCGTTTGTCATACCCCCCCCCCCCCAAAAAAAAAAAAAAATTAAAGCTAGCTTTTCAAGTGACCCTTGAGAAACATTGCTTGAGAGGGATGAGCCTATCTGGGAATGCCTTACTCCATTCCCTGTCTTGATATTTCAGTTGCCTTTGCATTGCTGTCCCCAGTAGAGTTTTGCACTGTCATATCATATGCCTGCAACCCTAGGCTTCATCATAGTAATTTTGGATTTTGCTGGCTGGCTCCCTGTAGCCGTAGATCCCCTTCAGACTCCTCCTGCCTTCTACTGCAAACACTCAGCACAAAGGCCTGTCTGTCGTGGTAAGGTTTCATTGTGTTAACATAGTACAATTTGTGCCCCTGCCTCCTGCCTAGGAGTTCTACCAGGTAGTTAACATCACTGACCTTCCTTACCACTTTGAAGGGTCCCTCCCAAGCTACCTGCAGCTTGTTGTGCCTGGCAGGAATGAGAACCATAACCTGCTTCCCCACAGCATACTCTCTGGCTCGAGCATTCCAGTCATTCCAGACCTTTTTCTGCTGTTGGGTTTCTACCAGGTTCTCATGGACCAAGCCCATGAGTTTCCTGAGCCCTGTCAGGAGGTTTAGGACATATGCCACAACAGACTCCATGTGGGATTTACACTCATCCTCCTCATCACAAATCAAATCTAGAGGTCCCCTCACCCTGTGCCCATACAGCAACTCAAAAGGTGAAAAACCTGGATTCCTGGGGCACCTGTCTGTAAGCAAACAACAGATGGGAAAGATATGTGTCCCACTCCCTCTTAAACTAGTCTGCAAATGCCCGTAGCATGGTCTTTAATGTAGAGTTTAACCTCTCCACCAGACCATTAGTCTAGGGGTTGGGAAGGTGGCCTAATGGTTAAGGTGTTTGCCTTATAAACTCAAGGTGCAGGGTTTGAGTCTCACAAGGGATAATTGGCTAGGCTTTAAATGGCTCACAAGGGCAGTTAGCCTAGTACTAACCTATGAACCTATGAACCTATGGGGGTGGTAGGGGGTGGTCTTTAAGTGCTTCACCCCAGTGCTTCCACAGGCAAGCCAGCATGTCTAACAAGAAATTGGCACCTCTGTCAGTCAGTATTTTTTATGGGAAACGTACCCTGCTGAAAAGCTCCAACAAAGCATTTACCACCTTTTCTGCATCAATGTAGGGCAGAGACACTGCCTCAGCGTATCTGGAAGCATAATTTACTACCACTAGGATATACTTTTTTCCTGTGAAACATGGGGTACTCACAGGCCCCGCAGTATCTATAGCTACCCTCTGAAACTGCTCCTTAGTCATAGGCAAAGACATCAAGGGAGCTTTCACCTTGTCTCCTGCCTTTTGGCACTGCTCACAGGTCCTGCAGTACCCTGTTACATCCCTGGAATTCCCAGGCCAGAAATGTTCTGTATAATATGTCTCTTTGTACACTTTATGCCTATATGACCTACAACAGGAGTGTCATGGGTTATGGCTAGAAGTGCTAGACAGTAGGCTCTGGGACACTACCAACTGTTGTATTTTCTCATCCTGTAGCCCTCCCTCAGGTGTCCACTCTTTATACAATAACCTTTTGTCCCAGTATACAGATTCTCCCTTTCCTTGAGAATCAGGTGCATCACTAGTGACCTCCCTCAGGCCTTTGTAATGTAGGGTTTGACAGCTGAGCCTGTCTCAACTCTGTCTTTGTAACCCTTCCCAGCTCCCCTTCCACAGGAAGTCTGGTATTCTCTGACAGCAGTGCCTCACTGTCAGCCTGGGTACTACTATTCACCTCTGCCCTTGCAGTCACTCTGTCCAAAGGAACATCAGTACCCACCAGCAGCTGTGGCTCACCTTCAGTCTCATTGCTACAGGGTAGCTCCCTCACTGAAGTAACCACCACACCAGTCCAGTCTTCAAGTCTGCGGTCTGTCTGGGTCCCCGCCCCCAGGCTACCAGACCCACTTGCTTGTTTCCAAGACTGACTGCATGTAACTGCATGCACACAAGGTACTGTATTATCAGAATCATTCCCTGTCAGGACATCTGCAGGGATATCCTCAAACACACCTACTTGCTTGCTTCCTTTTTCACCCTCCCAGTCAAGGTGAACCCTAGCCAAAGCTATTTAGAATGGTGTCCTCCTTAAGCCCTGACTAGAGTAGACTGCCAAAGCAAGTAGTGCTCCTCTTTAACCATTGCAGGCTTCACAATGGTTAAGTCAAAGTCTGTATCTTTCATAGCAGTGGTCTGTTTCCAGTCTGCTAAGATAGGATATAACCTGTTGTAGTAGTATGGCACCCTTGCTGTCTCCAGACAACTTACTACTGGCATTCTGTCATTCCCACTTACTGGCTCTCCCACCTTTTGTTCTCCACCTTTGCCTCCATGGGCATCTATATGCTACATGGCCCCACTGGTTGCATTTAAAGCATTTAACCCTTGGTCCTGGCTGTTTACCTGAAATAGCAGGTTCCCCTGCTACTGGCAGACTCTGTTGGGGTGGTTTAGACTGCTTACCATGAGTTCCCTTATACCCATGAACAGCACTGGGTATCCCTTCCGTGGGCAGTGATGCCCTGCTTGCTAGGTATAGATCTCATTTTCCCCAACTCATCTGTGGTCCTGCATTCCCTGTCTGCCAACCAGATTTTCATATCCTCAGGCAAAGTGCTATGGTCTGCCAGCCCTTCAAAGAGGTGACCTGGCACCCACACACCCAACTATGAAAATAAGTGCTTAGTTCAGCAATATATTCACACACTGTCATCTGCCTTGCATGTATGCTTACAAAACTTTTTTTCTGTAAGCTTCAAATGTTAACTTAAAACACTCATAATAAACAATTTTTAACAATATTATAATTTAAGCAGTCATTATCAGACAATTTAGAAATTGCAGTTACAGCTTTACCATGGAGTAAGGGGGTCAGGAACCATACCCAGAGCTCTTGGTTAACGTTAACTGTTTACATAGCCTTTCAAACGCATGAATAAAACTATCAAAGTTATCATACTCTGAAAATTGTGGAAGAATTTTACTGACCTTTGTTGCTTCTAGGGTTTGGTTGCTCCCTTCCCCACTACCTCCATGCCCCTGGTGAAGAGTCAGCATCTCCTTTTCATGTTGCCTCTGCCTCTCATTTTCTTCAGTTTCCAGACATCTCAGTCTGTCTGCTGATTTTATTGCTGTCTGTTTTTCCTTTTCTTCAGCCTGTAAATGCTGCAGTCTCTCTGATGATTCTAGTTCTAACTGTTTGGCCTCCAGTTCAAGTCTCTTTAAATCCAGATGGATTTTTAAGTCCTCTGAGGCAAAGCTGAACTTTCCATTTTCTGAGTGTTGTACATCCCCAAGGCCAGTCTGGTTGTTATCCTGGTTGCTGGTCTGTGATACAGCTGTGGCTAAGGCTGCAATCTTTTCTGCTTTAGTCAGTTTGGCATGCCCCAGTCCTTTGGCTTGGCACATCTCATTCAACTGGCTCCTTGTTAGCTTGCCATACTCCTCAGCTGACATCTTTGCCTCCTCTCCTTGACTAACTGAGCTAACAAAAAATAAATAAAACTGTTGTGATGTGAAACTCTGAATGTTCATTGTGTGCTGCTTGAGAGTACAAACACCTTCTTTAGTGACCACTGTTTACAGGCTACAGGAGTTCAATATCCACACCACTGAATCCCAATATGTGGATATCCCACCACTGCCAACCAATAAATGTGATGCCTCACCACTGAACTAGTAACTAAGGAGCCTCAGTCCTCACCACTGGCCCCACTGGGGGACGTACACTGAGAGGATGACAAGGTACACACACAGTATTACCAGCTGCAGCTCTCTGCATCAAGTGCAATTTCCCTTAAGAAGACACAGAGACCACACTCAGTCTGGGGCTGGTTTCTTCCTCTTTCTCCAGATCCCCAATAAGAATCCCCACTGACACAGCTGTAGAGTTGAGATCTCAGCTGAATGACCAAGCCAAGACCTCTAGCACCATCTCTGCCCAACTAGGTGACACATACAGTCTTTGAGGTTTGATTTATACACACACACCTAGGAAAGGCTGGCACAGGTTTACTAGCTATGCCCCCTTTTGCCCAGACTATAACGTAGTTATCATTGCCACCAGCCAGCTCCTTATCAGCTACTTTAAGGCTCTTAACAAAGGGTGTCCAATGTTACTGTGTAATGTTACTATTAATCCAAATAGTAGTTTGACCAATAGCAAGGCTATTAGGAGTGGCACAAACAGTGTCACCAAATAAATATGCAAGTACTCTCAGAAGTTAGATATCTCTAGAGAGATCAGCCATAATGACACGTTTAAATATATTTAATAATAAATAAACGAACAGGACAATATTAAATATATGTTTAGAGTGACATCAGAGTTCAAAATCACAGGAAATATTTAAAACAACATTGCAGGGCAGTCTTAAATAAAGAAGAATATCTAAGCTAAGCTTTGCTATATTCCTGACTATATCTAAAAGAATTACTATAATCTAAGAACTTACTTACTACAGAGTAAGGCAGATGTGGTGACTAGATCTTCTCTAGTTGTTGTTGTCAGGTCAAAGACAGAATACAGAATGCTGTCTCTCTCTCTGAGACTCCACAAATTAATATCTGAAGTATTACTGCTAGAATAGCTTGGAGAATGACATAATTTCTTGTCATCTGACTCTATCCTATATGAAACCCCCACAGCTGGAGCTAGCAGTATTTAGCATCTACCTGTGAAAATACATAGACCTCAGATCTATGGCAGAGACTGGAAGTCATAAAACAATAAAACACTTTCAAGACAATACAGAAAGTTCCCTAGCTTTAGACATTGTGTGTCCTTGCTGCCATAAAGTAATTTAATTTCAGCTATTTTTCTGAAATTTACTAGACTGAGGTTAACCTCCTGTATTGCAGTTTCCACTGTTAGAATATATACATTTACACAGTTACAATAGTGCGTGTACACTTCTGTTCTTTTCCAGTAGGGCACATTGTGGATCTGTTTTTAAGCTCAGTACTTTATAAAATATCTTTTCACCATGCATGTCTATACAAACCTAGTTTGATATATACATGGCATACAGTTCTAATATATTTGTAACACAAGCATCTTACATGCAGCATGTTGACATTCACAAATGACACATAACCATTTACAAAATTCCAGACAGCTGTGCTGGCAGTATCTCTCTTTGTCACACTTCTATATAAATCATGTTGACATTCACAAATGACATATAATTATTTACAAAATTCCAGATAGCTGGGCTCGCAGTATCTCCCTTTATCAGGATTTCTAACAACTGGGAAAGAAAATAAAGGACTCAGAAATTAAAGAATACATTTGGTATGGTAATCAAGAAAAGGTGGCTTTATTTGCAGAAGATATTATTTTGTACCCTTTAAAACCAAAAAAAATATATCTTGGTGTTGTGGAACATGTTGAGACAGTTTTCAAATCTTTTCAGGATACAAAAATTAGTGAAGATAAAACAAAGGCAATAGCTGTAAAATATGTACCCACAAACTAATTGATTCAGCAATACCCATATTTAGGTTTATAGGTTGGTACTAGGCTATCGGCCCTAGGGCCTATACAAGCCTAGCCATAACAATTCCCTGGATATTTTTTCCCACAATATTTACTTCCCTGGACCCCTGTCTAGCAGGGCGACTGATGTGATCCCCGGGGTGAATTTCCTATCTTCCATCCAATCATCAAGGTTCCTTTTGAAGAGCGCCAAGGAGGCGCTCTGCGTGACATGTATGGGCAGTCTATTCCAGAGTATGGGGAGTCTCTGGGTCAGGAACCTATCCCTCCAGCATGTTTTGTTCATTGTGATGACAAGGTTTAGATCCCTGGAGCATGTGGCTCTGAGGGATTGGGATTTCTTTAAGTGGAGCATGTCCAACAGCTCAGGGTTTGACATGGCCTTGTATGTTAAGCAGAGATCGCCTCTGAGTAGACGACATGCCACAGAGTATAACTGGAGTTTTTTTAGATGGTCAGTATAGGGCATCTGCTTTAGGACTGTGATTCTTTTAGTGAGGTATTTCTGCAGCCTTTCCAGCTGTTGTAGATGTCTTGTGAGGTACATACCAAACGGGCCGTTGTACTCTATAATGGGTCTAATGAGGGATGAGTACAGTGGGACAATGACCTCCTTTTTTCTGGGTAAAAAGTCCTTAGAGATGAGGTGTGCCACATAGAAGGATTTCCTGACTGTTGTGGCGATGTGGTTACTGAAGGTGAGACCACTGTCCACCTGTGTCCCTAAGTCTTTCATCACACTTTCAGTGTTTAGTGTATTGCCACCTATGTGGTAATTCATGGGTACATGTTTTTCCCCAAATTGGATAACTGTACATTTCTTGGCATTAAACTTGAGCCCATGACTCTGGCACCAAGCATCTGTTTCTGTAAGGCCCTTTTGTAGAATATCCACATCATTTGGGGATTCAGTAATGGCTCCCAGTTTGCAGTCATCTGTAAACTTTGTTAGCCAGAGTCCCTTAGTGTTGGCCTGTACTTCAGAGAAGTAGATGCCAAACAAGAGCGGTCCCAGGACTGAACCCTGAGGTACTCCACTTGTCACTTGTCTGGAGCTGGATTTGGAGTCAGCTACTTTTACAGTCTGGGTTCTGTCAGTAAGCCAGTTGGCAACCCATCGAGTGACGTAGGGATTTATACCCACCTTAGTAAGTTTATCTATGATTCCAGTGTGGGAGATGGTATTGAAGGCCTTGGTGAGGTCTAGATAAGCTGTGTAGACTGCCTTACCCTCGTCCACAGCTCTGGAGACTGATTTGAAGAAGTCAGTCAGGTTCAGGAGACGAGATCGGCCCTTCACAAACCCAAACTGGGTGGGGCCCAGTGTTTGAAGGTTGCCAATGTCTTTGCTTATAAGTTCCATGATAATGCATTCCATGCCTTATCATATCAGGCTCATCAGACTGATGGGATGGTAGTTCCCAGGATCCAAAGTGGATCCCCCTTGGGGAGTGGGATAACTGTGCTGTGTGCCACTCACTGGGCACGAAGCCTGAGGTGAGGCTATGATTAAACATGACACTTAGGTAAGGTGCCAGTTCATTTTGTAGTTTATGTAGTACACAGCCTGGGATGTCTTCTGGTCCCATGGATGCTGTATTCTTAGCTTTGGAGAGTGTGCGGTTTCTACCTGTGTGGCCATGATTACCGGAATTTGGCAGTCATTTGATATTGAGATACGCCCTTTAGGGGTGAGAGGGGGGTGAAGTTTGCACTAAATTGATCTGCCAGGATATTGGCAATATCCTTGGGATCAGTATATTTAATGCCATTCTGTTGTAGCTCAGAGCATATCTGAGCATTGCCATTTAGATTCTTGACATAACTATAGTATACCTTGTGGTTGTCTTTGGAATTTTGGGCAATTTTATTTTCGTATTTATGGGGGCATGATAAAATTAAGTACTTATGGGATAAAAAGGATTTTATTATGGCAGCTAAGTATATGTAAAACGAGACTACACAAAAGAAAATACGAACACTGAAACTATACACTCTGTTTTATGGATATGGATGGCAAGATACAAGCAATGTTTTTATTCCCTTTAGTTGTGGATAACAATTAATAAAGAGTTGAATGATTTTATGTGAGAGGGGAAGATGGCAAGGATTAAGTGGGTTATGTTGAGCTTCCAATAAAACAAGGTGGTTTGGGATTACCTGATTTGAAGAGGTATTTTAGAGCTACACAGTTAAGGCTCCTATACATATCACAAGCAGGAAGCTACAATTCAGAGTGGAAAGGGATGATGATGAAATGGGGAGAAGATCAAGAAATAAGTACTCTGGGATTTTAGATGCAGATCCTTAAGAAGAATAACAATAACTGAACAGAATATTATATTCATACAGCAGCAGAAATGTTCTCTAAGAACTAAACCAAAATGAGAATGGAGAAAGGAGATTCTACAGATAGCAATGACTGCAATTATGAGTACAGAGAATAAGCAAGAGGGGCTGGAATTTACTGGAGAAAACTGGCAAAAGAACCAAGGTACTGGAAGCAAATAATTAGACAGATGAATGTAATAGAATGGAACTATGCATAGAATACATTTGGACTGCAGGCTACAGCCTTATTAGGGATTGATATCAGAATAGAAGCAACGAGAAGGGAATAGAGCAATCCTAAGTAAAAGACCAGCACTGGTAGAGTTTTTAATTGAATCTAAAACAGAAGCTGCTGTTAAAAAACTGATAATTAGTAGGGTATATAAATATTGTTTAATAAGTAAAGGAATTAATCAGAGGTTAGAAAGGATTGGGAAGAGAGATTCCATAAGCAATTCATAAAGAAATCATGAGAGGATATATGTATTGCTCCCAGATATGCAACAAAGTCTAGAAGATTTAGGATTTTTGCTTAGAATTGGTTTCATATGTATTTTTATATTCTATGCAGACTCCAAAGAGTTTTTAATCAGGTAGATTGCAAATGTTGGAGGTGTGATGGGAAAGAAAGTGTTAATTAGATTTTGCCAATTTTCTCCTCCCCCCCTTTTACCTAATACACATCTTGGTCTCTTCACACCTCTCTCACCTGCCCTTCATCTGCCTACTATCCATGTCATCCTCCCTTCCTGTTACCTGTCAACCCCCTCTTCCCCCCCGCACACCTTCCTGCCACCCCTTACCTTTTACTTCAAGACCTGCTCTGTCCTACCTAACACTTGACAGTATGTATAAAACCTTTCCCAACTCCTCGCAGGCACCTGTTTCATACTAGGACCCTCAAAATTGCTAATCCACAAATCCTAAAACCTCACTATCACCCCTATTCACTAACTCTGCAAACTCCCCCCAAATCCCACTGCTCCCCCCCACTTATATCACCCTCAACTACCTTCCATCCGCTCTAACTCCTCCTTTACAGCTTTAAAGCTGCCTTCTAACTGTATTTGTTTTAAAACTCTCACTTGCCTCCCTATTTATTATGCAATTAACAATCATAACTCTATTTGTGCATTTAGCAAAATGTGTGTTCTACTATTTTTGCATTCTTCTATTGAGTATTGTGTAAATAGCAGATTTTTTAATTTTTGTTATTATTCTACTGTATACTGGAGCTTTTCTCCCCGGGCCTCCACTGAAAAAGGGCTCTGTCCCAGTCATACTATCCCAGTTAACAACTGTCAAATAAATAAATAAATTACAAACATGTTTTTGTAACTGTAATGAGTTGGCAGACTTTAAAAACTCCCTGCAAACTACTTTGTCAGAAATACTGGGTGAGCATATTGGTGTAACTAAGGAAATCATTTTTTGAGCTGTGATACAGAATCGGAATTGCCTAGACATAATAAGGCTTTGATGATTTTAATTCTGGATGCTGCCAAAAAGCAATTACTAGAAAATGGAAAACAAAGTCTAAACCACCCATTCTAGAAGCAGTGAATATAGTAGCAGAGATAAAGTAACTGGAAGTGGAATCTTTAGAAAAGGATAGGAGAAAATTACATAGAAAAAAAACGTGAATTGTGTGAACAGTACACACAGAGTAATGTTTTGGAGGAGGAATGAAGTTTAAGGGAAGGCAGGAATTGAATGAGCTATTTAATGTTTAAATCACAATGACTGTACAGTAGAATATTTGTGATGTATAATGTTTGCAACTGAAAATACGTCAATATGATTTGTTTTCATTTATAATAAAAGTATAATTGCTTATGTCATAAGTCATAATTCAGGAAAGATCTTTGTTTAAAAAATGCAAGTTTTAATACACATTGAAAATCATATTTTAGTATTGGTCATATTGCATTTTTCAAAATTGTTTATCTAGCGCCTCCTTCTATATAGGCACTGACACATTGTAGTGAAGCTGTCTGTCGGGAATCTGAACTTCTAATGTGAAAACAGTAAAGAAGAATGTAGGAATGTACGGAAATGATAAATAGTCCAGTGAGATTTCGTTCACATTTAGTTGTTGTTTTACCTTTGTTTGAAACTTCAGCTCATATAATATCTATTTCTTTTAATGTGAAAATAGAGAGAAAAAATGTATTGAAATGATAAGTATTCAAATGATAAACAGTCCAAAGGAGATTATTGTACTTGTTGTTTTTCCACCTTGTTTCAAACTTCGCATAGCACATCCATTTCTTTTAACATTATATATGACGGGAACTTTTGAAGATCTTCTAGGATTGTTTTGTTTTGTGGAAAGAAGACCATTTCTCAGGTTATCTGTGTAATGATCTACAGTTATTAACCCATATTCAGTTGAAAATTAAAACGTGTAAGAAACTCCAGTATGGGCAGATAAAACTATTAACCATATTACAGCCTTCATCCCACTGACCCTGCCAGCTATATGTAATCCTGTGAACTGTTACACCCACATTACCATAAATTAAACAGGGGGCACCACCACCTCCAAGGTATCACCTGAACTTTGCAAAGTAAACACATGCCGTTATGTTAATTTTTTGTCTTGGGTATGAGAAGCAGACTGTGACATTTTCGTAAGCAGCATTCCCCTTTTCCCTCTGTGGTTCACAATCTCTGAGTCATACGACCATTCCTGCCAAACTAAAAGGAACAATATTTGCCTTCTGTCTTGTTATACCAGAACCAAGAGTCTTCTGTATTTACAGTATAGCTTTCTCAAGTGTAGCTAATAATACAAGTTTAGCAGTCAATATTTGCTTCATTATTAGAAATCTATAAAAATGTTTCTAATTTGTAGATAGTGCATGTGTATGCTTTGAGCCCAGAAGGTTGCAGTCAGTCCTAATGTCCTCCCTTCTCTTTTATTGTACAGTGTAACAAATGGTGGGAAAACAACCTTGGCAACGCGACTTAAGCAAAAGCTTCCAAACTGCATGGTTGTCTCTCAGGATGATTATTTTAAGGTAATGGCAGTAATAAATATGTCTTTTGTAAAATGGCTTATGAAAACAGTTGATGTCCTTCTGTATCACTGTTGCAGTATTCATAATCGGTGGAATCTCTTGCCTATGTCCTGCAAGTATACCAAAGCCTTTAATTCTTACCAGTGTCATATGTCAGATGTATGCTGCTGGAGTCTGCACAGGCCATAAAGGTGACCTACTGATGCTCCATACTCATAACATCTTTACCACCAGTCCAAATGCCACAGTTGTATGCCAGTCTGAATGCTCTTCGCTCTGCTGGTTTTATCTAGCCTCTTCCAAATAAGTACCACATTGGGGCTCCTTTTCTTTTCCTTTATAGTGCATTTTAAGAGTTTTTGTCATCCAAGAAAGAGAAATGACAGGGTGGGAGGCAGATTCCCCATAAAGATCATCACAACAAGTGTTTGTTTTGTCTAGGCAATTCTCACAACCACACTCAGTGCTCTATTATACAGGCATTTGTGCTGAAGCCTCTTTGCAGTTGACTGTCTTGTCTTTCAATTTATCTTGAGAGCCAGCCTGTCATGTTGTTGGCTCAGGGTCCCATGCATAAATATTCCCTCCCTGAGGTACAGCCACCTCTTAATAAAAAAGCTAAAAAGTTGAGGTCTGATACAGCGGCTATCCAGCTTCTAATGGACATTTCTGTTGAGGTTGATGATACTCCAGAGGATCACCCAGTGTTGACATTGGTTCCTTCTGCTGCTACCAGGTCAGAGGCTGGAATGGAAACAGCTTCTTGCTCATCCTCCGAGGCTTTTCATACATCTGCTGTGGATGTGGAGGAGTAACCATGGCTCTATTTGATTCAGAAGGAGAGGCAGGAGTTAATGCTGGCTTTGTTTAATGTCCTGATGACTTTGAGACCACCTCAGAGGGTTTCAGTTCCTGCCCCTCCCTGGTCCACTACCCCTAAAAGATCTGGGGAACCTGATTCCTCTACTGGGGACTCAGACTCTCATGAGGATTCCTTGATCTACTCTTCCCAAATGCCATCACCCCTGGACTGTGGCTCTGTGGAGGAGGAGTCTTTAGGTTTTGAGTTCCCTTTAGAAAATTGACCTTTGCAGATACAGTGGCTTGCATGATGGATCATTTTAAGTGGGATTGCCTCCAAGTTTCTGATGTTGAGAATAGATATTATAAGTTGCTGTAGATGGATTTAACTAAGCCTTCTGCTACACATCTGTGTTGACGTCTCTGTTGGATACATTTCAGCTGCCTCTTTAGTTACTGATTCCCAGCCTCCTGCCCCTTAGAAGCCTGTTTTTATTTTTTTTGTTTGTGTGTTTGTTTTTATTGGCATTTGATTACCATGAGAGTCCAACTGGGTCGCTGCCCATTTTCAGCAGAGGCTTCTAAAATATTACAAACCATTTTAAGAATAATAATTTTACAGTCTTTAAAATTTGTACAAAAGTGAGTGCAGTTTAAATAATTACACCAAATTAGACATAATATGAAAATATTGGTAAAGAACAGATGCAAGTTTTATGACAATTATTTTAATAGTTAGAGACATTTTAGCCAGTTTATAGAGAAATTAAAGGTAAGTTAGTATAATGCAAACAGGAATTGCAATATGAAGTGAGAGTAAAGCAAGCTTAGGGTATATTTAGAGAGAAAGCCAGATGAGGGGAATTAAAAGAAGTAAGGAAGTGATTGAAGAAGGGAGAGTAAGGAGATGTAAGGTATGAATTTGTCTTTATTTAGGGATATAGTTTATCCCGGTGTTAAACAAGAACAGAGCCAGCTTTTGCCTTGGAAGTCGTTCAGAATGGTTTTGAAGGATGGTTGGGAGGGAGGGTAATGACCTGATGGATAGAGATAAGCAGTTCCAGGCGTTGGCAACACAGTACAAATACAGACAGTACCCTACCAAATTGATAGGTTTGTGGACATACAGGAGTTTTTGGTCATTGGATCATAATGACTAACTAAGAATATAGCTGTGTAGAATGCCATTTAGTATTGGACAAGCAAATGGATTCTGGATAATTTTTTAGGTAATAAGCTGTGTATATGTTAGTTGATGGAGTAGTTCTAACCAGTTTAGTCTTTTTAGCGTTATACAGCGGTGGGTTCTAAAACAGGTATTTGCTGCAAATTTAACAACTTTGTTATAGCATTGTAAACAATAAAAAAGCACACACACAAACAGAAACACAATTAAAACAACCACCAAGTAAAAATAATCTTATTTAATATTAAAACTGGTGAGCGCTTTAGCTATATAAACATATGTTCTCACTTTTGGTCTGAAGAAGCTATTTTATATAGCGAAAGCACTCACCAGTTTTAATGTTAAATAAGTTCATTTTTACTTGGTGGTTATTTTACTCTGTCGTGTTTTTGTGTGTGTGTGCTTTTTTATCATTTATCTTGGATTTATTTCACACCACACAGTTAATTCCTTGGGCTTTCTTTGCTTGTTTTGTTATAGCATTGCTCATATTTTGACTTTTATGATGTCTGAAGGTTAGTAAGGAAGGGAGCACCGCAAAGAAGTGTGGGGAGGAGATAAGTAGTGGCAAATGTAGCTTTAGTTGTCTCAGTGAGAAAGTTGTTGGCTCTATAAAGCATCCCTAGTGTTTGATGAGTTTTTGTTGTAGCAAATTATTAGGGATGATGGTAGATGATAATCTTAAATTCGACCTGCATATATGAAATTTTATGAGATGTGATTTCAGTGGTTGAGCACAACTTGTGGGTTACAAAGCCATGTTTCAATTGCTGTTAAAGCTTCCTGTGTAATTTCTTGTAGGTTGCCATGTTGTCAGATGTGAAAATGAGTCTGAAGTCATCTGCGTAGTGCATTTGGGGGCCTGTTGTATGGATGTGTGGAGGTGTTGGTGAGAATTTTATTGAGCAGGGACCAAGGATAGCACCATATGGTACACTGGTGGTGACTGGGAGGTACAGAGAGAAGATGGAATGCCATTTGACTGATACCTATTGTTAGGTAACTTTTGAACCATAGAAGGGTGGGCTGAGAAAGACCTAATGAGGATATTTGAAGAAGAGGTTTGCTGTGACAAACTATGTTGAAGTCTTTAAACAAGTCCAAAAATGAGGAGAGACTAATTTGACACTATCTCTAGCTTTATTGATAGTATCTGTATAGGTTAGAAGTGTGGTGTTAGTATTATGGGAAGGATGGAAGCCATGTTGTGTGGGGGATAGGAGTTCTTCCTGCAGGAGATAGTTTAGCAGTTGTTTTTGAATACATTTTTCAAGTATTTTGCAGAGGTGGGGGATAAAATTGTTATATGTTTAAAGTTAATAATGTCTGTTGAAATTCCTCCTTTATGCAGAGGGATAATGATTGACTTTTTCCAGATAGAGAGAATGTGGGATTCCTGGAGTGACCTATATATAAGGATCAAGACTAGGTAGGCAATGCTATCTGCTGCTGTTTTAAGGTATTCACTTAAAAGGTCATCAGCTGAAGTAGAGCATGGTTTGAGTTTGTTTAAGAGTAGTTTTATATAGGACATGGGCACAGGTTTGAAGGTGAAAGTGGCTGTGGTTATAAGTGGCTGCTGGGCATGCTTTTGGTTAGATGTTGGAGAATCCTTCATTAAACATGCTGTACTATCCATAAAACAAGAGATGAATTGTACTGAGGTTTCAAGTGATGGTTATTGGGAAAGGGTTAGGGTAGCTTTTTTGTCTTCATTAATTTGCTTGTTGCAAGGTTGCAAAGCTTTCTGAAGGTTTCAAGATATTGTGGTGTTCTATGATTTTGTCATTCTTTCAATGTTTTTTTCTCTATCCTGAATTAGCATTCTACTCTTTTTGGATAGCCAAATTGCATTATTTGTTTTTAGTCTGTTCCTTCTAGCAGGTGCAAGGCTATTTAGGATTTACAGGGAAGTTTTACCTTCAGGTCAAATCATAACAGAGGGGGTGGGTGGGAATTGGGAGTAGAATAGGGAAGCTTAGTGGGATTCCACCCTCAGGTCAAATTATAACAGAGCGGGTTTGGTGGGAATTAGGAGTAGCATAGGGGAGTGCAGCTGGATTCCATGCTCGGGTCAAATTAAAACAGAGAGTAATCAGTTTATAGTCAGTATAAAGCAGTTAGCAGAGAGTCACCAATTAGAGCAAGTTTTCTTTAGTTTCCTGAATACAGAAACTGTTAGCTAGGAAGACTAAGTAACTGGCATGTACAGTGTAATCCATTGGTCAACAGAAAGGACAGTAGCCAACTTTGTAAGTGGTCCTTAGAGTGCAAGGGCAACTCTGTAGGAGGGGGGATGTTAAAAACTAATTGCCAGTACAGGCAGACATGTATTTAACTAGGTGAAGTTAATACAAAACACGGTTCTTCAAGTTAAATTTGCTTACATTGTACAAACTCAAAATTTTCAGTGATAATGTTTAGGAGTTGGCCCTTGTGGCACAGCTTTACCAGTATCTGGGTTGAGTGTAGTGACCCCAGGCTCTGAAAGGAAAGAAAAGAGAAAAACTCTACTAAACTGTCTTAATATATTGAGGCAACAAAGTTAACACTTATTATAAAAATAAATGGAGGAATGACCACAGTGAGTCAAAGCAAGAGAATATGGAAAAGTATAAGAATAAAGGGATGGTAAAAAAGAGCTGTATCGGACAAGTTATCATAACATAGCACTAAACTGATACGTACAATATAAAACCATCACATAGTAACATTCCTGGGATTAACCAGTGTATCAGAAGGCCCCTGAAGCTTTCAAGTTTCTTTGTAAGTATCCTTCTTCTGACCTTGCTTTGATTTCGGCCTCTGCTGATAGGCTTTCTTGGCCTTTGCCTTCCTGTAAGCTGCTTTTCTCAGCCATTAACTACAAAACTCACATCATGACCAGGTGTACTGCTACCACAGTTGCATTTATCATCCTAATGCACCTTTTTCTAGATGCAGAATACCTTAATCTCAGCAACAAGTGACAGCACTGCTTCTAGAAACATCAGAATCCTCAGCCTTCATTTGTTGTAGTTCCAAAGTGCTTACCAGTTTCTTTACAGGTGATTCATGTCAGGGCCAAAGCCAGAAAGAATTCACTTAGACAGTTATATCTTGATCCCACATCCTGACCAATGCCAGAACTATAGGATGAACCAGCTGTATACAGTGATATTGTCTACTGTTATATCACATCTTTCTGTAGCCTCTGGCTGCCTCCTATCACTCCATAGATGTTTACAGACCCCATAGTCAAAGGCTTCTTTAAAGGCTGCTTGCATTTGAGACTGCTCTACTGCAAGACATACTTCTTCCTAGCAGAGATTTCTTTTAAAAGCATTTATGAATTGCAGGTAATGATGTACAGGAACTCCTGAAGTCTTTAGCAATAAGAGGATGGTTATGAGAACCGGTCTTTATTTCACATTTAAAATAGTTTCAGTTTTGTTCTTTGATTAATCTGTAGTTGCCAGTTTTTCTTCCAGAACAGAAGAACAAATGTAAAAGCAGGCACCTTAGATGTGTTTGGGTAGCTTGCATAGTACTTTGAAATTGCCATTTATGTCAGAAAACCTGACAAGCTGATTATTTCCTTCGTAAAGAGCAAATAAGGGCTCCCTGTGACCAGACTGAAACTTGTCAAAGTGGTTTAACCATTGTGCGACTGTTATGCTGGAGAAGCGGTTGTATGAGACCAGCTTCATTGCTGTGCATGGGATTTTTGAACGTATGACAAACAAGTTGGTAACTGACATTTGGGGTCCATTTAAAATATTTGCTGCTAAAAGATTTTCTTTTGAAGATCTGTTATTAGAGTAAGTGCATCATAGTACTGCACTATACTTTGTGAGTTACTGCACGTCCATTAATGTCTCAGTGTAACAGTTATAGATGCATCAAATGTTATTTTGTCTGTTTTATTACTCCTTTTTGATTTTTACTCTGTCCTTAGAATTTTTTACAGGTTGATAGTGTTTACCATTATAAAGTATTTAATAGCTTGCTTTTATATATCATTTCAGCCAGATTCAGAAATAGAGATAGATGAGTATGGTGTTAAACAGTATGATGGTAAGTCTCTTTGTCTTTTTTTATGCATTTTGCTATTTGTAGTAGACTGATATTTTGCTTCCAGCAATCTTCACATTTCATTGTGACTTTGATGATGCTAAGTCTTCAACAGCTTCATAACAAGTGTTTTTACATAACCGTATTCTTCCCATTAGTAGAGTGAGATGTGCCCTTCTTCACTGTGTGGTAGGAGATGAACATTTTGGAAATCCCAATGAAAGATGAATATGAGCAGAAGATGATGACTCCAACAAGGAAAAGTTATAGTGTTGATGTTGT
This sequence comes from Protopterus annectens, assembly GCF_019279795.1. Taxonomy (NCBI): domain Eukaryota; kingdom Metazoa; phylum Chordata; order Ceratodontiformes; family Protopteridae; genus Protopterus; species Protopterus annectens. The sequence goes on from NC_056728.1 coordinate 413,198,362, forward strand.
CTTCCCCATCTCCAAGGATATGTGAGAGTAGATATGAGGAAACCACTTGTTAATAGTGCTCATATTGCAGTGTAGTTCACAAACTGTACCATAGGAATAGGAATGGCATCAAGAACAAAAGGTTGATAGTACAGATTTCTTTTTGCTAGCAGGGCAGAATGAAAAAAATAAGGAAGCACTGCAGCATATTTTCTGGGAGTATAATGACTTGGCAGACTTTAAAGATTCCCTGGAGACTGCATTGTCGGAGATGCTGGATGAGCCAATTGGAGTAACAAGGGAAATGATTTTTTGAGCTATGATACAGAATCGGGATTGCATAGACATAGTAAGGCCTTGCTGAGTCTAATGATGATGGCTGCCAAAAAAGCAATTAGTAGAAAATGGAAGTCAAAATCTAAACCACTTTACCAGATGTAACAAAGATAGTAACAGAGATAAAACAACTGAAACTGGGATCTTTAGAAAAGGGTAGGAGCAAATTACATAGGAAATAATGGGAACTGTGGGATCAGTACATACAGAGGAGGGAACGATGTTTAAAAGAAGACAGGATTTGAATGAGCTATATAATGGTTGACTGACAATGACTGGCTATATTAAAAGTGATGTATAATGTTTGCAGCTACAGTTGTGTTGGCACGGTTTGTAATGTATAATATTTGCAACTGAAATTGTATCACTGTGATTTATTTTCATTTATATAAATATAAGATTGCCTATATCATACATGATAATTTAATAAAGATGTGTTCTGTTTAAAAAATGAGGAAGCATGGCAGCAGCTGACAGTAGGAATGGCTGTAAAATGCACCAAGGCAGGGAATAAACAGTTGAAGGAGACAGAATGTAGCAAATGTAAGAAAGAAGGTAACCAACCAAGCTAAAGGAAGAGGCAATGGAAGCTTTAAGCAAAAATAGAATATTGCTGAATGAAACTGGAGAGTGCAAACCAAAAATGCAAAACATTAGAGGTTATCCACAAGGCAAAGGTACTGCTGGAAAGAACATGGATGGCTAGACGATGAGTTATGGCAAAATACATTCTTCAGATATATTCTGAACATGAATGGATAATGATTAACTGAAAGAGGGCCAGATACTGTGACAGGAGGTTGATTTCAAATATGGCTGTACACTGATCAACAGCTTAATTTCAATTCTCTCAGTATGAAAACAGAAACTGAGAAAAAAGGGCCAGTGAAATTGGCAGTTTGGGTACAAGTCAGTTAATGGTTGGTAAGTACACTGCCTGGTTGCCAGCAAAGAAGAAATTTGAAGAACATGAAAGAAAATCAACCAGAAAAGGTGAAGAGAAAACACTGGCTGGGAAGAATCCGACACCTGTTCAGCAAAAAAAACACTTCAAGCTTCAGCTTTGGTTCAAGAGATGGCTTCCAGTAATTTAGAAGAAAAATAACTCAAATATACACAGAGGTGATTAAAATAAATGGAACATTGAAGGAATATATCAATTCAAATAACAAAAGACTGGAAAAATAAAAGAAGCTAACTAGCTATACAAAAACTGCAAAAATCAGAGGTTGACATGAAGAAAAGGGTGGCAGAGTATGAGGCTGTTCAGGAAGAGCCCTTTCCAAAAATAATAGAGTTAGAAAGAGGAAAGCACAAAGAAAACATGACATTGCCTTCTGTACCAGGAAACAATAGAAGGAACAGGCTATATTAATTTTATGAATGTAAAAATAAGCAACTGGACTGGTGTTCCACAGTAGGATTTGTTAACTGAAAGGGCACATGTACTGTATATTCCAAATCTGGCCTTGAGAAAGCAGCCAAGACCTATATAAGTAAAGATGCAGTTATACCAGCAAAAAGAGTTGATCCTGACAAAATAGTGGCAGAAAAGAAAAGTATTAAAAATGTGAGACAAGACAGTGTTTGTGAAAAATGATTATTCTCTGTATACCAGAACGAAGAAATGCAAATATATCCCATTGATCAGGGAATGTCATTTGGCAGGTGTGAGATTCAAGCTGATTTATCCAGCTGTCTTTAGAATATTTTTTATAGACAGTCAGATGTTCTTGGATGCAGAGCAGGCTAAGGAAGAAATTAAAAATATATATATATCCATAAAAAGGTAAGCCAACAAGCAAAAGTGGGTGCTGTTTCTCATTTTTCTTCCAATAAAGCTCATAAAGAGACTTTGCCAGTGAAACCTTTTCTAAGCTCCAAAGAAAAATGCTTAAAAAAAACAGAAATTGGCTATAAGGACCAGGAATTTCTTGGACTTAAGGTGCTGGGAGATGATTTTTCATTTATTTATTTTACATTTGTTGACTGGGTAGTCCATCTGAGCCCAAAGGCCCCTTTTCCCAGGAGGCCCAGAAAGAAAAGCTTCAGTACAATGTAGTACAATCAGAATGTTTAAGTTATACAACAGCAACAGTGGCAAACAGAATATAATTAAATTAATAGATATGATATTAACTTTACATACAGTAGTAAGGCTTCTATGCTAATTATACTCTGTATAGATATAATTCAATAAACAATTAGTAAGATAGATGTCAGTACAGAGTACTGAGTCATTTAGACAGGATGGATAGCAAAAGGTTGGTTTAATTTTGAGATATAAATGAAATGAGTGGTAAAAGAGAGTTAAGAGAGGCATAAGTAGAAAGTGGAGTGGGTGATAACAAGAGTGATAGCTGGTAACAGAGTAGAGAAGAGCAGAGGTATAGTAGAAGAGGAAGAAAAAAATAAGAGATGTTATCCAGGAGATGTACAACTACAGAGCTGGGATGTTGAGAGGTAGCTGTATGTCTCCTAGAGATGTATAACATCCAAGAGATGTATGGATACAGAGCCATGATGTTGAATAGTTGCCTCTTATATGTTTTCTGAATGCCTACTGGTTTTCAAGAAGCCAGAGAGCATATGGGAAGGCAGTTCAGAGGGTAGCTACAGAGACTGAGTATAAGGAGGCTACAGAGATTGAGTATAATTCATTTGGGCTTTAGTGACAGAGAGGAGGGGGTTTATCTTTAGAGCAATGAGCTTTTGTAGGGTGGTAGTGTTGAAGCATGCCTTTTAGTGCTGGATACTTATCACGGTAGTATATAAGAGTACAAGCAAATATTAGCTGACTATAATGGAGGTGATGTGATTGTTCAGTCTGATTTAGTTGTCTAAGGGTTGAATAGTGATGAGTTCTAAAGGAGTGATTAGCATCAAAGCAAGTTACTTTATTGTAGCATTGTTCCAGCTTTGTTTCTGTGTAAGTATTTAGGTTAGTAAAGAGTGGAGAGGCATGCAGTAGAGTAGGTAGGATGTAGACGTTAGCTGTGGTTTCTCAAGTTATGTCTGTTAGGTAGAGTTTTGTTCTGCTTAAGAGACTGAGTTTTTGGTGTTTTTTTTAAAAACAGCTTAGAAGTGTAAATTTCATGTTGTCATCAATGGTGACTCCTAAGAGTTTGATATTGGAGACTGTTAAATCAGGGTGTTATTTAATGAAGTAATTTTGATATTAGTTTTGTTTTAGGAGAGAAAAGTAGTAGCTTTTGTTTTGGTGGGTAAGAGTTGTGAGTTGTCTACCTAGAATTCTATAAACATCACCAAACAAAACAAAAGGCTGCAGCACCAACAAATCCACCAAGAACAAGCAGCTGACAGGCAGGGAAACCAGCTAAGTACACCAACGCACAATAAGAACGCAAACCCTTCAAATTACGATGACCACGCTCTTATAAAAGACAATTTATTTACGTATCTCTATAAACATAAAGGACTCTTGATTAATTTCTTGAAGTATTTATAGGTTGGAGTCGGTGCAGATAAGTGTAGAGTCATCTGCATGTTGTATAAGAGTGGCATGCCTGGAAGCAGTGTATAGATCATGTTAATATATAATATTAATATAATATAATATTAATAATAGATATGTTAAACTGGAGAGCTCCATGTAGTATGCATGCCTTCTTCCAAATGGCTAAGACATGAGATTCTGGAATGGATCTCTTTATTAGTCAGAAAGAAGACCAGCAACACTTGAATTAGTGAATAAATGGGACACTTTAAAGTATCAACAATATTTCTGAAATGGAAACAGTTGATCTGCTGTGGCGACCCCTAACGGGAGCAGCTGAAAGAAAGAGTAGAAGGTCTTTGCAAGGAAAAGTGTCTGACAAAGACTGTATTTTTGTTGACTTTATTAAAGTTGTGAGTGGACTATAAAACATATATCCCACTTTATGTTATTAATGTTTAGGAGGATGTTAAAGAGAAAAAGAAGTAACTGTAAGTAAAACAATTTTTTGTTCTTCTTAGTATTTGTATGACATAGTTCACGATATAAACTACATGTTATGTTGTAAAGCAATTTTTGTATAATGTGCATTCTTGGGAATTTTAAATATGGGGGAAGTATTTTCAGTGATTGTTGACTGTGTTAAGGACATTAAAGTAAACAAGTATTTAATGGTTAGAAGTATGGACTTTATACTATAGCAAGATAAGAAAGGCTGTCAGAAGCAAATTTAAGTTATAATGCTGTGGTCTTGGGCTGCTGACTTAGGGAATGGGGTGTAAAAATGTACTGATTATATTATATGTAGAATTAAGATAATACTAATTCCCCTGCTTTACAAAGATAGATGTCTTTATTAATGTCCTTGACTTAAGCTACAATGTTTTGTAAGCAAATAAGTTTAAAAAATAAGAGAGAATGATGAAAAGCATAAAACATGCTAAGTTTCTTGCATCTGCAAAGATATTAGCTTTTTTTCCATTAGAAAAATATTCTTACTGGGAGACAAGTCTGCAGCCAAAGAAAGTTGGTCAGGGGAATTCTGTATGTTGTGTTCTGATTGACATTTACAGAGTCCTTCATGCACCTGCAAAGTTTTAGATGTTTTTTTTCCTCAATGTTGACTACTTTTGTATGGAGATGAGCTGTCTGCATGTGCAAGCAATTAATCTTGAGAGTACTGAGCATTTTTTGCTGAGGGAAGTACACAATGTAAAGGTACAGTGGCAATCAGTTCAGTGAAAAACAAAGTCTGAAATTATGGGAAGTGTCTCTCCAGTAGCCTTAATGCTTTTTTTTTTTTGCAGCATTTCCATTTTATTTTTATGCAGCATACAAATATTTGCTTTTTAACTATTTCCATTCATTCCAGCTTTACATAAATTAATCGTGTCCTGCCTTCTCTTAAACACCGGAACATTATTTTGTATGTGTTATTCCCACAACTTCCATTTATTTTAGTTAACTTGCTTCTTCCCTGTTCTAAAGATCCCACCTCCAGTTCTTTCATCTTCTGCATGATATTCAATATTTCAGCTACATTAATTTAGATTTTGACTTCCATTTTCTAGTAATTGCTTTTTTGGTAGTCAGTAGCATTAAACTTACTAATTATGTAATACCACAGCAAATGCATTTAATAGAACAGTGCACAAGTGTATGTTATTTAAAGTTAATCAGTGCATTTTTCTTAGGGCTAAAAGTTAATGTTTTCTGAAAACATACAAGTTGTTTTTCATGTTTGTGAGGGGAACAGAGATAAGAAAAGAACACACACAGCAATCAGTGTAAGTGAGAATACAGGCTGTAACATGCCCTTTGGCATGGGCAACCTTAATTTTAAATTAGGTAATGCCTGTGGGTACAGCTGTCAGTTTTGGGCAGTTCTTCCTGTTGTGAGGGTTAACCTCCATTTGTTGAAAATTTACATAGTTTTGTGTGTTTGTTCTAAGTTAAAAGAGGACAGGATGTTCTGAAAATGTATTTATTTTTTGAGGAGTTTCATTAAAACAAAAAGTCTTGAAAATGTGACAAAGGTTCAAATGGGGATGAAAAAAAACAACTGTATAAAAGACCAGCCTGCCAAACATTAGTGTATGCGTGTAAACAAAAGTTGGAATAACACCTTCAAAAATGTGATGTAATAGGTTGTAACAATAGATTTTTTATCATAATGGCTACTCTGTCCGTATTATCTTGATATGTAAATGTTCTTACAGGTTTAGACAAAAGTAAAGAGTTTGAATATTAAGACAATATTAAGACATTCAGAATGCAAATAGCAATTCTGCATGAGACACATTTGGAAAGAAATCAAAATGTGAAGAAGCCCCTTTTCATAAGGATGAAAGCACTAAACTTTAACTTATTTTTATAAAGGACCTGTGTTCGAAGTTCTCTCAGCATCTTTTTTGCCATATGTTATGAATTTTGCTAGATACTCCTTTTGTATATAATGTTGTTGCTTGAAAGACTGTGATATATTTTCTGCTCTTTGAGTTTGGGTTATGGCTGAAAAGAGTCAATAAACCAGCCCATTTACCTGGTGAATTAATAGTAAATAAATAATTGTATTTCATAGGAACATGCGTGTTTAATTGAAAGGTTGACATACTTCCAATAACTATTTCAGATTATTTATTGATGAAAACTGAGATAAAAATGCAGGGTAATGAAGTAAAAATGAGACACTAGGGCATGCATACCTACCTGTTAAAAAGAGATAATTGTAAAGAACACGTAGTCGAAATTATTTGAGAGTTAATAGAGAAAAGAGAATTTTCTTCAGAAGAGATTGCTAGTGAGTGAGATAAAATGAAAATGGATTTTAAAAATAGGGTAGAAATAAAAGAGAAAGAGATATGGTTAAGAAGTAATAGGAATTACATACAAGGGCTAACAAAGGTTAAAATATTGCAAATAAGAGGAATCTCATAGAACACGAGAGGGAGTAAATGCAGAGGGCTAAAGAGAAAATAAAGGAGTGTATGGATTGTATGCATAAGTTTAGAAAGATTGTTAAGCTTTTGATAACCACTCCAGAGCACAAAAATTTTTATCATATGACTTGGGCAACAGAAAGTAGAAAGAGTTCTTGACAAACTTAAAGAACCTATAACAAGAAAAATAACCAGAGATCCTATAGAGATGTTAGAGAAATTTTGGACATTTTATGGATTTTTTATAAAGCAAAATAATGTAGAAACCAAGAAAAAATATGAATGGATATATTTATGGAAGACTAATTATGCCAGGGTTAGAGGAAGATGAGGTACAACAACTAATAGTTAAGACTGGAGGAGATGAGATAAAAACAGTGATGTATAATCAATCTGTAGGGAAGCCTCAATGAACAGATGGTTTTCCTGTAGAATTGTGAAGTTATGAGGGAAGAACATGATAAAGATACTGTAAGTTTTGTTTGCTAGTACTTTAAAAAGAGGAGAAGCACCAACATCTTGGAAAAAGCCATGGTGGCTGTATTACTCAGAGGACATAGATCCATTTCAGTTTTAAACTATGATTATAAAGTGTTTATGTTTTTACTAGCTAATAAAATGGCAAAGGTATTGCTGACATTGACTTTATGTTTCATTGTGGTTTGTGGAGGGGAGGCAAGCATTTGATAAGATTTATAGAAAGTGGATGATCCAAGGGGGAAGTAAAATCTAAGAAAATACTGCTGTTCTGGTCAGACTTGATGCAGAGAAAGCATTCAGCAGAATAAGTTGGGATTTTATGAGCAGGGCAATGGAAACATGTGTATTGCCTAATGCAATAATAAGGTTAATAAGAAGAATCCATGAAGGATTGGGGGTAAGAATTAAAATGAGAAGGTTCCTCTTCAATAAGTTGTGTTTGAACAGAGGAACCATGCAGGGGTGTCCTCTTTCCCCTTTATTTGTTTTGTATTTGGAGCCATTGGCAAAGAAAATAAGAAACTCAGAAATTCAAGGATATTATTAGTATAGTTGTCAAGGAACCCGCGGTAGTGGTGCTGCAGTAACGTTGTCGCCTGACAGCAAGACGTTGTCACGATCGATTCTCAGCTAGAGCGTCTTCTGGGTGGAGGCATGCGTGAATGGGCGTGCCTTCGTTGAAGGTTGTGCGTCAGGGCTGGTAACTAGGCACGTAAAAATCCACTACCAATCATTAGCGGACCGGAGTTCCGCTGTGGCGACCCCTAACCGGGATAAGGCGAAAGACACAACATTAATATAGTTATCAAGGAACGATGGCTTTATTTGCAAATAATATTGTTTTGTACTTGATAAATGCAGAAAAAGGACATCTCAGTGTTGTGGAACAGTTTCATATCTTTTGTGGATATAAAATTAATGATGATAAGAGAACTGTTATAGCCATACATTATGTGCCCACACACAACTTGCTTCAGCAATACCCATATTTATGGGAACATGATAAGATGAAATATTTAGGAATTTGGATTAGAGAGGCTTTTGTTATGGCAGCTAAGGATGTTTGGTAAAAAAAAAAAAAACTAAACAAAAGATATTACAAAACTGATGAATTGGAGGCTGATGTTCATCGTGCATACAGCTGCAGTCATAACAGATGGGTTATCCTGCCGTCAGACGGGTCCTCGGTCGGCCGAATTCCAAAGTTTAGGTCCGGCGTCGGTTGTCGTCACTTCTTCCCTGACGTCAGTGTGGCAGGGGTATAAAAGAGCCAGCTGACGCCATCTTCTTCAGTCTTTCTTTCTGCACGGTGCCCGAAGCAGAAGCAGTTCGCAAGTGCCGGTCGGCCAGCTCCTGAGATTTACGAAAATATTTCAGCCGAAGTCTTCTTGAAAGCTAAGTACCCCATTGGGGAAACTTTTCTTGCCTCAGACCGATGTCAGACAAAGTTAATAATTGCATTTCATGTGGGAAGCAAATACCGCATAAGGATTTCCACTCTTTCTGTATTCCTTGATTAGGCCCAGACCACGACATCTCGGCCTGCCGTTTTTGTGCTAGATTCAACAAATGCACTATCAAGCGTCGGGCGGAGTTCGCCCATCACTATTTTGGTAAAAAATTTAATTATATTATGTCGTTGGATGCTCCGACTCCAGTTTTGAGTAAAAGACGCAAAGATAAGGACCGACATACGAGGCCCGTGACTTCTACTGACACCACGCTAAGGCCGACTACCGGTTCTCAGCAAGGCGCCTACGCAGCCCCTGAGTACCGATGACACTTCATTACCGGTGTCTTCTGTGCCCGAGGTCGCAGGCTCCTCGGCCCCCATTCCGACTACAGATACCGACGCCACTTTTGACGGGGAAACCCAGAGTTTAGACAGGCCTGCCATTTCTCAATGTGTCTTCAGACCTTCCTCCTTCTCTATTAAGGCTTTCACAAAATCTAAAGCAGCCATGAAAACTAAAAAACAAGGACCACAGACCCGCTCTCAAGGCCCCATGCCTAAAAAACAGATGCTCAAAATGGCTGAGGATTTGATTACTCTTATCAGGGGTTCTCAACCCCCCTCAGACAAAAGGCCCAGATTAGAGGAAGACTACCCTTCCTCAGATCAAGCCTCTATTACCTCTGAACATTCTGAGGACCAGGAATATACATATTCCCCTTTTGAAGACTCTGATGCAGAGGAGTCTATTCCCTCGGTCTCCCCCCCCTGAGGACTACTCTTTTGGGGAAACCCTACATACTTTGAGAGAACACTTTCACTGGGAAGGCCAAGATTACTCAGATTCCAAGAAAAGGCTCAGGGATTTTCTCTTGTTCCCCAGCATAGGCCTCTGGCTATCCCTCCTGTCTTAGATATATTAGATGATGTGTACACAGAAGCCAGCCACAACCCAGATTCTTTACCTCCAGCTCCCGTTAAACCAGACGGGTATTACCGGGTTCCGGATTCACACCAGTTCCTATACAAAAGCCATACTGCTGACCCAGAAACTATTTCACAGGGTCCCAAGGGAATTAAGGCCTCTACTGCTAAAAACCCATTACCTTCAGCGAGAGATTCCAGAGATTTAGAAAGGTGGGGGGAAAAGGTGTGCACCTCGGCCACTTTAACCATGAGGGCATTAAACTGTCAGTTCCATATGTTAAAGTATCAACAGTTTTTATTATCTGAGTTGAAAAGCAAAATGACACAACCTGAGCAACCAGATTTAAAAGAGTTGCAGGATTTGTTGCATAGTGCAGAGCAAGTGGGTAAACATACCTTGCAGTGTGGTTTTGATGCTTTAGAGGCCTCATGTAGAGCTGCTGTTACAGGGTCTGTCATACGTAGACATGCTTGGCTCAAAGAACAAGCCTTGCCAGATCATGTCAAAGCTAAATTACTAGATGCACCTCTTCAAAAAGATGTATTGTTTGGTGTTAAAGCTGAGGAGGTACTAAAGAAAATGGAGGAAAAGGCGAGATCAATGCATACAGTGAAAGATTTCCTGCAGGTACAACCTCCACGTTTCAGCAGAAACTGGCCTTCAAAAAATTTGTCCTTTCCAGCCACGGACAGACCTCAAAGAGGCAGATACAGGCGCCTGAGAGGTAGAGGGCAATCTCAAGGATCATTCAGAGCCAGGCAATGGCAAGCACCAACCCCAAGAGGTGGAGAAGATAGATCACAGTCATTCAGAAAGCAGACACAATGACTTTCCCCTTTACCTGCCATGCAAAGCTTTAATGGCAGCACCTTTAGGTGGAAAACTGGCATTATTCTCAAAAAATTGGCATATTGTCACAAAAGACAAATGGATCCTGGACATTATAGACAGATGCTACAGATTCCACTTTCACACCCTTCCAAAAATGAGAGGCATGCCAAACCTGCCACAAAATCAAAGGGCAGAGGCACAAAAACAAATTTCAACTCTCATGGACATGAAAGCTATTCAAGAGGTGCCTGCAAAAGAACAAGGTCAAGGGTTTTATTCCAGACTATTCCTGGTACCAAGGAAAGACAAAGATTGGAGACCTATTTTAGATCTATCCATCCTAAACACATATTTACAGGTACCAAAATTCAAGATGCTCACATTACAGCAGCTTCTTCCCATGCTGGGCAAGGAGTCTTGGCTGGTAACATTGGACCTCAAGGAGGCATACCTGCATGTCCCTATCAGACAAGATTGCAGAAGATACCTCAGATTTCTTGCAGGTTCAACACATTATCAATTCTCTGCATTGCCCTTTGGCTTATCTACTGCACCCAGAGTGTTTACGAAATGCCTGGCATCAGTAATTGCCTTCTGCAGACTTCAAGGAATACAAATATACCCATATCTGGATGACTGCCTGATCCAAGTGGACAGCAAGGACATACTACTGCAGCACCTGGCATTTGTGATAAGACTGTTGAACTTTCTGGGATACACAGTCAACAAAAAGAAATCAAAACTAATACCCTCTCAAACAATAATTTTCCTGGGTGCCAGCTTGAATACATACACCCAGATGGCCTACCTCACGCCAGGCAAACAAGGGCAACTATCTCAATACTTCAGCAAAATGGCAACCTTCACCAGGCTGACTGCAAGGAAAGTCCTGCAGGCTCTGGGATTCATGGCATCTTGCATCCTGCTGATCCCATGTGCAAAGCTGCATATGAGGAAACTTCACTGGTACCTAAAAAACTTATGGTCTCAACACAGCCACAGTTTGGAGACAATTATACCACTCATTCTATGTCTTCAAAAGGAATTTCTGTGGTGGGCTCAAGCATGCCAAAGAAACAAAGGTCTCCCTTTCTGCATACCTCAAGCAAATCACATCATCACAACAGACGCCTCGGACTATGCCTGGGGGGCACACATGAAAGATCAGTGCATTCAGGGAAAATGGTCCCAAAAAGAGAAGCACCTACACATCAACCAAAAGGAAATGCTAGTAGTGCAAAATGCTATTATGGCCTCAAAGACCTACTGCATCCAGGCCAGCTATTGATAAGGACAGACAACACCACAGTGATGTGGTACATAAACAAACAGGGGGAAACTCATTCATACCCCCTGTGCAGACTAGCCATGACCCTTTGGAACACAGCTCTGGAATTGCAAATCCAACTTCAGGCACAATTCCTGCCAGGGAAGGAAAACACACTGGCAGACAGCCTAAGCAGAAATATGACGGATCCACACGAATGGAATTTGCATCCTCAAGTTTTCGCAAAGATAACTCAGGCATGGGGACAGCCAGACATAGATCTCTTTGCTACCCACAGAAATTACCAACTGAAAAAATTTTGCTCAAGGACCTATCATCCACAGGCCTGGAAAGTGGACGCACTTTCCTTCAATTGGACAACATTGACAGTCTATGCCTTTCCGCCTCTCCCTCTGCTGCCCAAAGTTCTATTAAAAGCCAGAGCAGAGAGGCCGAAAATGATTCTCATTGCTCCAGACTGGCCAAGACAACACTGGTATCCACTCCTGAAGAGCCTGGCCTGACACATTCCCCACCATGGATCCTACCTCTAGTGCCTCTTCTGTTGTCCCAGCACAACTTCAAAACTCTTCACAGCCAGCTCAAAACCCTAAATCTAGCCGCATGGAGAATCCCTTTATTTCACAACAGACCCTCCTCTCCAAGGAGGTGCAGGATGTCATCTTGGAGGCCAGAAGACCTTCTACTAGAAAAGCCTACTCCACCAAATGGAAGCGGTTTTGTGCCTGGAATCAGAAAAAGGGCCAGAATCCTTGGGTAATAAATATACCTCAAATATTACAGTACCTAGCTGAGATGTTAAACAGTGGACTTTCCTTCTCCTCCATCAAAATCCATGCTTCAGCCATTTCTGCACAATACAACACAGATCCTCCTTTATTCTCTCATCCTCTCTTAAGACAGTTCCTCAGAGGGGCTAAGAATATAAAACCCCCAAGGAAACCACCAGTCCCTGCTTGGGACCACAACTTCATATTGGCAAAACTGACCCTTCCTCCATTTGAGCCAGCTGCTTCAACAGAACTACAATATTTGTCATGGAAAACAGCCTTCCTTCTGGCTATCACCTCAGCACGCAGGGTTTCGGAACTACAGGCTTTCATGGCTGTGCAACCTTTCATCATTTTCCATCAGGACAGAGTTTCCTTACGAACCAACCCTACCTTTATGCCAAAGGTAGTATCCAGTGTAGCCTTGAATCAGACTATCCACTTACCTACCTTTTACCCTAACCCACAAAACAAAGGGGAAAGACTACTGCATTCCTTGGACATTCGCAGACAACTACGTTATTATTTGGACTGGACAAAGCCATTCAGGAAATCCGAGCAACTCTTTGTGTCCTATGCTACAGGTGCTCAAGGAAAGGCTATCTCCAAACAGACAATCTCAAAATGGATAGCCCACTGCATACGCTTTTGTTACTCATTTCATGGAAAAGCTGTGCCTTCAAGCATCAGGTCCCACTCCACAAGGGCCACAGCTACCTCTGCAGCTTTCCTCAGGGGGGTTCCTACCAAGGACATTTTGGAAGCAGCCACTTGGAGTTCAGTGCACACTTTTCTCCAAACACTATCACCTTCCACTTTACTCAAAATCTAGAGCGGGATTTGCCACAGCTGTCTTGCAGGGCATCCTTGCTCCTCCTACTTCCACATAGTGCCTGCCACCCCTACTTAGCTTTGGGATTCTACCCATCTGTTATGACTGCAGCTGTATGGACGATGAACATAGTACAGTTTTGTACCTACCATAAATGTAGATGTTCGAGTGCTCATACAGCTGCAGTCCAGGTTTCCCTCCCTCCATCCCCTCTTAGGACAGGCCTTATGGCAAACACCTTCTCATACAACCTATTTGGGGTTTTCTTTTATGGTGTATTTGCTTGCAAACTACTGTTTTTTGATTATTCTATATTGCATGACTACATAAGTTTATGTTTTGCCTTCTTTCTGGGGGCACCTGACATCTGGGGCAAGAAAAACTGAAGAAGATGGCGTCAGCTGGCTCTTTTATACCCCTGCCGCACTGACGTCAGGGAAGAAGTGACGACAACTGACGCCGGACCTAGACTTTGGAATTCGGCCGACCGAGGACCCGCCTGACGGCAGGATAACCCATCTGATGTCCTTCAAGGATGCATCTGCAGTCCTTACAAATGGGTTGTCCTGTCGTCAGGCAGCCCTTCGGTCGGCCGGATTCCAAAGTCTGGGTCTGGCCTCGGCTGGTGTCACAATTCACCCGACGTCATAGCTGCAGTTCTTCGGGTATAAAGGCATCAGCCGACGCCATTTTTCTCAGTCCGTCTTGCCGCGTGGCGCCCGAAGCAGAAGCTGTTCGCAAGTGCCGGTCGGTCAAAACCAGAGATTACTACTACAAGTACCGAAGACTTCTGAAAAGCTAAGTACCCCGTTGGGGACTCTTTCTTGCCTCAGCCGATGTCAGAAAAAGTGAATAACTGTTTAACTTGTGGGAAACAAATACCTCATAAAGATTTCCACTCTTACTGCTTACCTTGTTTAGGCCCAGACCACGACGTAGCAGCTTGTCTAGCCTGTGCTTCTTTCAACCGACGGACGCTTAGACGTCGTTCGGAATTTGCTGAAGAGTTTTTCGGCTCCGATTTTGCTTACATTATGCCGTCGGATACTCCGACTACGCAAATTTCTAAAAAACGCAAGGAAAAGGACCGACACTCGCGGTCCACGGTTTCGGCCGAAACCGCGGTTAAGCCAACTGCGAGTGTCTCGGTTTCTGCTGAAACCGAGTCCACGGTTCTTCCTTCGGCCGAACGCTTACCACTTACCGAGGCCTCATCCAGCCTGGCTGAATCTGCTACTGAAATCCCACCTGCTCTTGCAGGTTCGCAGGATTTATCTGATACTATCCCTTTGGATATTTCTTCCCCTGCACGTGGAGCTGCTAGGCCTCCTGCATCCATGTCTATTAAGGCCTTTGCCAGGGCTAAAGCAGCAAAAACTACCAAATCTGTGCCTGCTAAGACCCCCTCTCACAGGCCTAGTTCCAGTTCACAAATGCTTAGTCTAGCAGAGGATCTCATTTCTTTGATCCGGGATCCCAACCACATCCAGACAGGGCCTCTCACCCACCTCCAGAGAAGAGGACTAGAGTAGAGCCCCCTGAGCCAGTTTCTTCAGATGGCTCCTCTGATTAGTCAGATAATTCAAACCCTCCAGGGGGCCCTTTTCTCCTTATGAGGACTCTGATGCAGAAGACTCCATTCCTTCTGCCTCTCCCTGAGGAATTTTCTTTTGGGGAAACCTTGCATGCTATGAGGGAACAATTTCAATGGCAGGGCCAGGATTTTTCAGACTCTAGGAAAAGGCTTAGAACCTTTTTGCATTTGCCACAGCATAGGCCTTTAGCCATTCCTCCAGTACTTACTGTTGTGGATGATGCTTTTAATGATGCTTGTACTGCTCCTGATTCTCTTCCTCCGGCCCCTGCTAAGCCCGATAGGTACTACAGGGTTCCGGACACACATTATCATTTGTATAAGGCCCCTTTTGCAGACCCCGAAACTATCTCCCAGGGACCCAAGGCTGTAGCAGCTTCTTCTACCAAAAACCCCCTCCCCTCTGAAAGGGAATCTAGGGCCTTAGAGAGATGGGGTAAAAAAGTTTACACTTCTGCTACTCTTTCAGCTAGGGCCTTGAACTGTCAATTCCACATGATTCAGTATCAGGAATTTATGTTAGACCAGTTAACTAAAAAACTGTCCTCGTCTGAACCATTAGACAAAAAATCTGTACAGGAAATGGTACATAACATTCAGCAGGTCAGTAATCATTCCTTAGAATGCGGCTATGATGCACTGGAGGCTTCCTTTAGATCAGCCATGACTGGCACAGTGATCAGAAGACATGCATGGTTAAAAGAGCAGTCCTTACCAGACCATGTTAAATCAAAGCTCCTAGATGCTCCCATGGATAAGCTCAATTTGTTTGGCTCCCTCAGCAGGTGCTGAAGAAGGTGGAAGATAAAGCAAAATCTGTCCAGACAGTCAAGGATTTCTTGCAGGTCCAGCCTCCAAGGTTTAGCAGGAACTGGCCTTCCAAGAATTGGTCCTTTCCAGACACCTCCAGACCTCCGAGAGGCAGGAATAGGCTCAAGAGGCAGGGGTCAATCCAGAGGTGCCTACAGGGGACGTCAGTGGCAGGCTAACAACCAACGAGGTACAGCCACAGATCCAGCCACCACCACTTCCACAGGACAATCACAGTGACTTGGCTCTGGCACCGCCTACCAGGGAACAACTAGAAGCACCCTTAGGCGGGAAGCTATCCTTATTTTCAGTAAACTGGCATTACATCACAGGAGACAAATGGATTTTACAGACAATAGACCAAGGTTACAGGTTTCACTTCCATACTCTACCAAGGAAGAGAGGAATGCCAAACCTACCTCCAAATCAGAAGACAGAAGCTCTAGAACAAATAACTCACTTACTAAGGATGAGAGCTATAGAAAGGGTACCATCTCTGGAACAAGGACAAGGATTTTACTCCAGACTCTTCCTGGTACCAAGAAAAGAAAACCAATGGAGACCTATTCTCGACCTGTCCGCTTTAAACACATACCTCATTGTTCCAAAATTCAAAATGCTGACCCTACAGCAGCTTCTTCCCATGCTGGGCAAGGAGTCTTGACTGGTAACTCTAGATCTCAAGGAGGCATACCTGCACGTCCCCATACGACCAAATTGCAGAAGATACCTCAGATTTCTTGCAGGATCAGAGCATTATCAATTCTCAGCATTGCCCTTTGGCTTATCTACTGCGCCCAGAGTATTCACGAAATGCCTGGCATCAGTAATTGCTCATTGCAGGCTTCAGGGATTCAAATTTATCCTTACCTGGACGACTGCCTGTTACAAGCGGACAACAAAAACAAATTAACAAAAGATTTGGAAAGGGTCATTCATCTACTACAAGCCCTGGGATACACAGTCAATTTAAAAAAGTCAAGGCTGATACCATCCCAAAGGATAACCTTCTTGGGTGCAGATTTGGACACAACAAAACAAATGGCATTCCTGACAGTAGAAAAGCAGGAGCAACTCCCTTTCTACTTCATGGCATTAACAAAGCAGAACCAGCTAACAGCAAGAAAAGTCCTGCAAGCTCTCGGTTACATGGCATCCTGCATAATATTGATTCCACATGCCAGACTACATATGAGGAAGTTACAGTGGTACCTAAGGAATTTATGGTCTCAGCACAAGCACAGCCTAGAAACCCAAATTCCAATAATTCCATGCCTGAAACAAGAATTCCAATGGTGGGCTCAGGCCTGTCAATCAAACAAGGGACTGCCCTTCCACAGCACTCAACCAAGCCAGACCATCACAACAGACGCCTCAGACCTCGGTTGGGGGGCGCACATGCTGGACAAGTGCATACAAGGCTTATGGACTCAAGACCAGCTGCACCTACACATAAATCAAAAGGAAATGCTGGCAGTAAAACTGGCAATTCAGGCATTCAGACCATTTCTTCGACAGGGTCAACTGCTGATAAGGACGGACAACACCACAGTTATGTGGTACATCAACAAACAGGGAGGCACACATTCATACCCTCTATGCCGGATGGCAATGGACCTCTGGAATGTGGCACTGGGCTTCAACATTCAGCTTCAAGCAATTTTTGTGCCAGGAAAAGAAAATATACTAGCAGACATCCTAAGCAGAACTACCGCGGATGCCCACGAATGGATGCTGCATCCGGACATCTTCAAAACCATTACAGGGAAATGGGAACTACCAGAAATAGACTTATTTGCATCCCCACACAATCACCAACTGAAAAAATTCTGCACAAGGACGTACCACCCACTTGCTTGGAAAGTGGAGTCCCTATCTTTCAGTTGGAAAAACCTGACAGCATATGCATTCCCACCTCTTCTTTTGATGCACAAGGTGCTATTGAAGATCAAAGAAGACCGTCCAAGGATCATCCTGATAGCTCCAGTCTGGCCAAGGCAACATTGGTACCCATTACTGAGGAGCATGTCTCGGGAACAAATATGGCCTCTGCCCCTAGTTCCCTTGCTGTTAACACAGAACAACTTCAAAACCCTGCATCCAAACCTGAAAACACTGCAGCTGACTGCCTGGAACATTGCATAAGACCAAATAACCCAGATTTATCTCAAAGGGTTAAAGACATTATCTTGGAGGCTCGCAGACCCTCAACAAGAAAAAAATTATTCAGCAAAATGGAAAAGATATCTCATTTGGAGTACTGCAAAAGGAGAGAATGTGTCACGGGTAAACATAGCTAACATCCTGGAATACTTGGCAGAGCTCTTCCACAACGGCCTGTCCTATTCTTCCATTAAGATTCATGCATCAGCTATTTCAGCAGAATACAACTTGGATCCTCCAGTCTGCTCACATCCTCTGCTCAGGCAGTTTCTGAGAGGGATTAAAAATGTAAAGCCACCTAGGAAGCCACCATTGCCAGCATGGGACTTGAACTTTGTGCTAGAAAAGTTGACACTCCCTCCTTTCGAGCCAGCAGCAACAGCATAATTACAGTACTTATCATGGAAAACTGCTTTCCTGCTTGCAATCACTTCAGCAAGAAGGGTATCTGAGCTACAGGCATTAATGGCAGTACAGCCCTTCCTGATCTTCCATCAAGATAGAGTGTCCATGAGAACTAATCCTACTTTTATGCCAAAGGTGGTCTCCAGGGTATCTTTAAATCAAACTATCCACCTACCTACATTCTTCCCCAACCCACAGAACAGGGAGAAAGACTGTTGCATACCTTGGATGTACATAGACAATTACGTTACTACCTGGACAGGACCAAGAGCAATAGAAAGACTGACCAGCTACTGGTAGCATATGCGACAGGAATGGAAGGAAAAGCAATTTCAAAACAGACAGTCTCTAAGTGGATAGGAAATTGCATTAGATTTTGTTACTCCTACCATGGGAAGAAAACTCCTGAAAACATCAGGCCTCACTCTACAAGGGCTACAGCCACTACCACAGCTTTCTTACGAGGAGTGGCTACCAAAGACATTTTAGAGGCTGCTACTTGGAGCTCCGTGCATACATTTGCCAAGCATTATAATTTACCTTTATACTCCAGATCCCGAGCAGGTTTTGCCACTGCTGTTTTGCAAGGGATCTTAACTACACCATAATCTTATTTCTCCTTCTCCCCCAGATGTTCTTCATCTCACATTGCTGCAGTCATAACCTGTGGGTAGTCCGCTGTCCTCGGTCGGCCCGAATACCAAAGTGTTAGGCTGGCGTCGGTCATGGTCGCTCAGATCTGACGTCAGTACGCCGTGGTACTAAAGCGCATGACCGACGCCATATCCTCAGTCTTTCTTGCCGCATGGTCCGAAGCAGAAGCAGCGTTTGCAAGTGCCGTTCAGCGTCCTGAAATTTTCGTATTCTGAGTTTCAGACCGAAGACCAAGTTGGGCTAAGTACCCGTTGGGGAATATTTTTGTCTTTTCTTGCCTCAGTTAAATCCGGATCTCACTAAAAGTGAATAATTGTATTTCTTGTGGGAAACAGATACCTCATAGGGATTACCACTCTCTCTGTATTCCTTGCTTGGGGCCTGAGCATGACGTAGTCGGGTGTCGCTTTTGTGCTAGATTTAATAAGCGCACCATTAAACGCAGGTTAGATTGTGCTAGACTTGTCTTCGGTAAGCGGTGTAACTACAATATGCCGTCGGATCCTCCGACGCCCGCTACCGCTAAGAAGCGTAAGGAAAAATCGTTAAAGTCCAAGCAGGATGAGTCGTCCGTTCCGGACGCCAGTTCTTTGGAAACTACGGTGGAATCTGTGGATCCAGCCGAGGTTTCAGCTGAATCTCAGGGGGAGCCTTTAATCTTGCAGGATGTGGCCTCTCAGGAGTCGGGTCAGGCTGAGGGGGCCTCTCAAGTCTCTGTAGTCCCTTCTTTGCATAAGGTGGTTAGGCCTTCTACTTCTGTCTCTAAGGCACCTTCCAAGGTCAGGCCTGGTTTGTCTTGCTCTGGCGTCAGCCCTAGTTCTGCAGGTTCTGTACCTAAAAAGCATATGCTGAAAATGGCAGAGGATTTGATTACCTTAATCAGGGGTTCTATGCCCCCTCCAGATAAGAGGCCTAGGGTGGAGCCAGAGGTGGAAGGATTGGAGCATTCCTCTGATTACTCGGAGTCTTCGGCTGAAGACATTCAGGGTTTTCCTCCTTATTTTGATTCAGATGCAGAGGATTCTAGTCCTTCTGCTTCCCCTCCAGAGGATTTTTCTTTTTCTGAAACCCTGCATTCCATGAGGGAGCATTTTAAGTGGGAAGGTCAGGATTTCTCAGATTCTCGAAAGAGGCTTAGGGAATTTTTGTTTTTACCACAGCATAGGCCCTTGGCTATTCCCCCTGTTTTGGATGTTGTTCAGGATGTTTTCTCTGAGGCTTCCCTTAATCCTGATTCTTTGCCTCCTGCCCCGGTCAAGCCAGACAGGTATTACAGAGTGCCAGAGGCTCATAAATATTTGTATAAGAGCCCTAGAGCTGACCCAGAAACTATTAGCCAGGGACCTAAGGGTGTCAGGGCTTCTGTTGTAAAGAATCCAGTTCCTCTGGATAAAGATTCTAGAGCTTTGGATAGGTGGGGTAAAAAAGTGTATACCTCTTCCACTCTAGCGATGAGGGCTTTAAATTGCCAGTTTCATATGCTGAAGTACCAGAATTTTCTCTTAAGTCAATTAAAATCTAAGGTAGATGCTTTGGCAGAGGGTATTGAGTGTAAGGAATTGCAAGATTTAGTTCATGCCTCTGATCAGGTGGGTAAGCATTCTTTGCAGTGTGGTTTTGATGCTCTACAGGCTTCTTCCAGGGTGGCTGCCACTGGATCAGTTATTCATAGGCACACCTGGCTTAAGGATCAGAATTTGTCAGAGCATGTTAAAGCTCGAATTTTGGATGCTCCCCTTCAATCTGAAGTTCTGTTTGGTTCTCCTGTGGAGTCAGTTTTGAAGAAAATGGAAGACAAAGCTAAGTCCATGCAGACAGTTAAGGATTTTTTACAGGTGCAGCCCCCTAAGTTTAGCAGAAATTGGCCTGCTAAGGGATGGGCTTATCCTTCTTCTGATTTACAGTCTAGGGGCAGATCTAGACGTGGTAGGGGCAGAGCTCATGCTCAGGGTTCTTTCAGGCCTAGGACGTGGAGTTCCCCTGCACAATCTTCAGGTGAGGGCAGGGGTCAGCCTTTTCGTAAACAGACCCAATGACCTGTATCTACAGCTGCCAGATCCCTCCTGTCTGGCAGCTCCTCTGGGAGGAAAGTTGGCACTTTTCAGGCAAAATTGGCTTTTAGTCACCCAGGACAAATGGGTGTTGGACATTATAGACCGAGGTTACAAGTTTTATTTTCACACCTTGCCTCCTTTCAATGGCATGCCAGACGTTCCTCCTCAGCATAAGTTGGAGGCTCACAAACAGATTTCTTTACTTTTAAAAATGGGGGCTATCCAGGGAGTCCCTCCGTCAGAAGTGGGCCTAGGATTTTATTCTCGCCTGTTTCTTGTACCAAAGAAAGGAAACACTTGGAGGCCAATTCTGGATTTGTCTATTCTCAACACATACCTGGACATTCCAAAGTTCAAGATGTTAACTTTGCAGCAGCTTTTGCCTCTGCTAGGCAAAGATCACTGGATGGTAACTCTGGATCTCAAAGAGGCTTATCTTCACATTCCTATCAGGCCCAGCTGCAGGAGGTTCCTGCTCGGGCTGGTACTTCTCATTATCAGTTCTCTGCATTGCCCTTTGGCTTATCTACTGCACCCAGGGTGTTCACAAAAGTCCTGGCTCCGGTGATAGCCTTCTTAAGACTAAGGGGAATACAAATTTATCCTTATTTGGACGATTGCCTGATTCTTGCTCAAGACAAAGTCAAGTTACTTCACCATCTTCAGTATGTTATGGCAGTGTTAAGGTGCCTAGGGTATTCTGTGAATGAAACAAAGTCCAGTCTAGTACCCTCTCAGGACATGTGCTTTCTGGGTGTGAGACTGAATACAGCCTCTCAGATGGCGTTTTTGACCCCGGACAAAGAAATCTTGCCCTTTACTTCCAGCAATTATCTCTACGGTCCAGGCTGACTGCAAGGACAGTCCTTCAGGCCTTGGGGTTCATGGCATCTTGTATTCTGGTGCTTCCCAATGCCAAACTGCATATGAGGAAGCTACAATGGTATCTCAAAAGCGTATGGACTCAACACTGCAACGATTTGGACACTGTCATTCAGATAATACCTTGCATCCAAAGGGAATTCTTGTGGTGGGCTCAGGAATGTCACCTAAACAAGGGACTCTCTGTGACCCGACCAGAGGCGAGTCAGATCTTAACGACAGATGCCTCAGACATGGCTTGGGGAGCACACTTCAGTGGGAAATGGGTTCAAGACACGTGGCCTCCCAGACTACAACATTTGCATATCAACATGAAGGAGATGTTAGCAGTCCAACTTGCCCTGATGGCTTTCAAGGATCTACTTCAACCAGGACAGGTGTTGATTCAAACAGACAACACAACAGTCATGTGGTACATCAACAAGCAAGGGGAACCCATTCGTACCCTCTTTGCAGACAAGCTATGATTTTGTGGGAGACTGCTCTCAGTTTGCACCTCACTCTTCAGGCAAGGTTTCTGCCGGGAGCACAGAACTCCTTAGCAGATGTTTTGAGCAGACAGATGGTGGATCCCCACGAGTGGAAATTGGATCCTCGTGTATTTCAACAGTTGACAGTGGCTTGGGGAACTCCAGACATAGATCTGTTCGCTTCTCCACTAAATTTCCAACTGCCAAAGTTTTGCACAAAGCTGTTTCACCCAAAAGCTTGGAAAGTGGATGCTCTATCATTCAGTTGGAACAACCTTCACGTCTATGCCTTTCCTCCTCTGCCTCTTCTTCCCAAGGTGCTCTTGAAGGTCAGACAGGACAAGCCTTGCATGATTCTAATAGCTCCAGATTGGCCACGTCAGCACTGGTACCCTCTGCTGAGGAGTTTAGTACGGGAGCCTCCTTGGCCTCTGCCATCAGTTCCACACCTTTTGTCCCAGGCAAGCAATCATTTCCACAATGTCAGGATTCAGTCCCTGCATCTGACAGCTTGGCGTATTCTGTTTTAGACCCTGGGGGGTCGCAGCTTCCTCAACAAGTTTTGAATGTCATTTTGGAGGCCAGACGGCCTAGTACCAGGAAGGTTTATGCTGATAAATGGAGGAGATTTTTTCTTTGGAGCAAAACAAAGAGCTTTGATGTTTCTGTGCCTAATTTGAGTGTTTCACTTCAGTATCTTACAGAATTATTAGACAAAGGTTTGTCTTTCTCCTCTGTAAAAGTTCATGCTGCAGCCATTTCTGCTCACTATGACTGTGACCCACCTTTATTCTCTCACCCTTTGTTTAAGCAATTTCTTAGAGGGGCAAAGAATATAATACCCCCACGTAGAGCTCCTACTCCTTCCTGGGATCTCAATTTTGTGTTGGAAAAACTTACTTTACCTCCTTTTGAACCTGCAGCTACTACGGAGTTGAAGTTTTTGTCTTGGAAGACTGCTTTTTTGTTGGCCATTACGTCTGCTAGAAGGGTATCTGAATTACAGGCTCTAATGGCAGTTGAACCCTTCCTAATATTCCATAAGGATAGGGTCTCCCTGCGTACTAACCCCACTTTTATGCCTAAGGTTGTTTCTAGTGTGGCCTTAAACCAATCTATTCATTTGCCTACATTTTATGCTGATCTCCAAAATAAAGGGGAAAAAATTTTGCACTCTTTGGATATTCACAGGCAGTTACGTTATTACTTGAGCAAAACTAAAGGGTTCAGGCAGTCTCAACAGTTGTTTATTTCTTTTGCTTTGGGTTCTCAGGGGAGACCTGTTTCAAAACAAACTATTTCTAAGTGGATTGGCCATTGTATTGCTTTTTGTTATTCTCATCATGGTAAGGAGGTTCCGGCTGGAATCAGACCTCATTCCACTAGGGCAACTGCCACTTCTACTGCTTTTTTAAGGGGAGTAGCTACTAAGGATATTTTGGAGGCAGCTACTTGGAGTTCAGTGCACACTTTTTCTAAACATTACCATCTCCCTCTGTATTCCAAATCTAGGGCTGGTTTTGCCACTGCAGTTTTACAGGGCATGTTAGCAGCTCCCAATTCTTTATGATTTTGCCAACCTCCCTTTACCTTTGCTTTGGGATTCTACCCACAGGTTATGACTGCAGCAATGTGAGATGAAGAACATAGTACAGTTTTGTACCTACCATAAATGTAGATGTTCGAAGATCTACATTGCTGCAGTCCAATTTACCCTCCCTCCTTCCCCTCTGTAGTTTGGGGTGACTGTGTGGTTTGTGGTGTAACTATTGTTTCTACATGGGTGATTGGGTGTTTTTCCATTTTTGGCTATGGCCTTTCTTTTTTAGGCCTTCTGACATCTGGGGCAAGAAAGACTGACACTTTGGTATTCGGGCCGACCGAGGACAGCGGACTACCCACAGGTTATGACTGCAGCAATGTGGATCTTCGAACATCTACATTTATGGTAGGTACAAAACTGTACTTTTGGCTATGGTATTCTACCCATTTGTAAGGACTGCAGATGCATCCTTGAAGGACATAGTACAGTTTTGTACCTACCATAAATGTAGATGTCCGATAGGCATGCATCTGCAGTCAGGATTACCCACCCTCCTTCCCCTCTGTGGTACTCCTAGAGTATTTGCCCATTTTGTAGCTAGCTGGGGGAATCTATTATGGTGTATTTGTTTGTATATATGTACATACATGCTTATTTTTTGTTTGCTCTCTACTATTTGGAACCATTTGCATTTATCCAAATTTAGCCTTCCTAGAGGGCACCTGGCATCTGGGGCAAGAAACACTGAGGAAAATGGCGTCGGCTGATGCCTTTATACCCGAAGAACTGCAGCTATGATGTCGGGTGAAGTGCGACACCAGCCGAGGCCAGACCCAGACTTTGGAATCCGGCCGACCGAAGGGCTGCCTGACGACAGGACAACCCATTTGTAAGGACTGCAGATGCATGCCTATCAGCCTTCTACATTTATGGTAGGTACAAAACTGTACTTTATGACTGCAGCTGTATGAGCACTCGAACATCTACATTTATGGCAGGTACAAAACTGTACTTTGTTTATGGTTATGGGTAGAAGATACAAGCAGAGAAAATGATTTAGTCCAGTTAGTTTTATATAATGTTAAATGTATGTTTATCAACTAGAGGAAAAGATGTGGACAAAGAGTAATAAAGAGTTGAAGGAATTTATCTCTGAAGGGAAAAGGGCAAGACTTAATGGACATAAGTTGATCATCCTTCCAATAGAGCAGTAAGTCACACCGAGAGCAAGTATTTTGGAATCTGGCCCTTTGTCTAGTTCCCACAAAACTTTTAATAATTTTTGATTGCCAGGTTTTATAACTTTCAGCAGAGGTTGTAGTAATACAGAAAGGTTTACATGACTAAAATTAATTTCAGTTTTATTCAGTACTTAAAATGAATTATTTTCCCATTAGTGACAGCTGATAACAATAGTTAATTTTATAGCATAGTATTTAGATAAGTTACCAGTGTTATGTTATCATTATAAATATAAATAGCTTTTTTTTATTTTCTTGGCCGAATATTGTTTAAAAAGAAAAAAAAAGTATATTTTAAGAGAGGAAAACAATACATTCTAATGGCGGCTGGTTTAGGCTCAGAAGTGAAAACTAGAACAGGCCAAATTAGTTGTTGTTGTGTCTTTCGGCTTTTCCCGGTTAGGGGTTGCCACAGCAGAACTCCGGTCCGCTAATAATTGGCAGTAGATTTTTACGTGCCGAGTTGCCAGCCCTGATGCACAACCTTCAACGAAGGTACGCCCATTTACGCATATCTCCACATATCTCTAGCTGAGAATCGAACAGGACAACGTCTTACTGTGAGGCGACAACGCTACCACAGCACCACCACCGCAGTAACAGGCTAAATTAGTAATGAGGCTAAATGACTGATTTTTCTCCCTAGCACATCTGTAGTTACAAAAATAAATGTTTTTCTGTGGAGAGGATTCCACAGACTGCCTATACAGAGAATGTGCAGGGTCTGTGTTCCCTGCAGTCACTTAACATGTAACTTATGTACTCAACAGACAAAAAACACATCTAAAAGAAAAGACAAGAAAGATGTGATATTCTTGGTTTCAGCAATGTTTTTACTATGTCTGGTCCTTCATTTTTGCAGCAGAGAAGATTTAATAGTGGCTCATAAATATCTACATTGCCCACTTTCCAAGGAAGAGTACTACATTTTGAAGCAAAAACCTTCTGGACATTACATGAATTTAAGATATTTGTTCTCTAAATTTACCAACATCTGTGTGCTTGTAACAGACAGGTTGCACCTAGCAATTACTACACCCATTGCTTGTTTTGTTTAGGGCTTGAACATAAGAGTTCTGTGAGATATATTTAAATTCTAACAAAACTGCCAGACAGATGATTCAGAGGACTTCCCTGTTATCTAAGAAATCCTTAAAGTCTGTAAAAACATTCAGGAAATAAAAAAAAATCTAAACATAAGAAATCATTGATTATGGACAAAGATAAACATTTCTTTTTTGTTCCCTGCCTTGCTGACTATGTGGGGCTTGTCCGGGATACTATATAGGGAAGACTGAGGAAACTTTAAGAAACGTATATACGCTCACCTATACAGTATCAGGATGAAAGACATTAATAATGTCCTATACAGGCATGTAGAAAAGTTTGGGGCAAAGCATAATTTTAAGTTTGCCATATTGGAAAATGTTGTCTTGGACCCTAGAGGTGGCGATCACAAAAATATATTGGCATACAAGGAAGTATGGTGGCAGTTGTTAACTGATGCCTCGACACCACCAGGGTTGAATGACTACATTTCAATTTATCCCTTACTAACCATTAGGTAGAATTATTTGATTAATCTGCCATTGCTATTCATAGTGGGGGTAGTAATTGTTTAGGTAGATTTATGTGTTAGTTTTATACATGTATTTATTATTTTTTTTTATATATACAATTTATATATATTTAGTATAGTATATTAACATTTTATTGTTTAGGAATAGCAGTTTATTTATTACTAAATGACAGCAGTCTCTAAACTTTACATATTTATTTGTATATTCTTAGCAGAATTATTTAGATGAAAGATGATTATTGATAAATATTTTTTCGAGCATTTAAGAATGTATATGTGTATTTTTTTGGTTATTTCACATGATTTTGAATATTATGAATAATTACAAGCGCTGTATTGCTTTAAATGGATTTGGCTCCAAAGACGGTATTTAAAAAATTTGTATCAGCTTGTAAAACGTTCTAATGAAGCTCACGCTTGAGTGAGTGAAAGCGCTTAACTTTTTGTTATAATAAATGAAGTTTGCCATTTTATATCCAATTCTGGTGACTTTTTCCCAGCTTTGAAAACTACATTGGTTTGTTACCTCTTCAGAGGATG
Source organism: Protopterus annectens (assembly GCF_019279795.1). Classification (NCBI taxonomy): domain Eukaryota; kingdom Metazoa; phylum Chordata; order Ceratodontiformes; family Protopteridae; genus Protopterus; species Protopterus annectens. The sequence continues at coordinate 413,225,590 of NC_056728.1, forward strand.
GAGACTGTGATTTTGGATAGTGAAAGTGTTCTGGCATGTGTGGAGGTTGGCGTTCTTTTACCTCTGACTTGTTTTGTTTATGGTGTGGACGGAACTCTATTCTACAGTTTAAGTTGCCTTGCTGACTATGAGATACTTTGGCTGTACTCACATGTCTCCTGTTCCCTGTGATGTCTGATGGTGGAAAAGGTACTGGAAAATGCTGTGTAACACTGGCATTATTCCCCCCCCCCACACTGAGATTGTCATTGGAGTTCAGAGAGAGATATTTCAGAGGGTCTATATTATAAAGACAAAAGTTTACTTACCCGAATACCTAAACGTCGACACATATTCCATGAACCGCATATACACCGAACGCCCTAAACCGCGAAATTCAAAATGTCGAACTGTCATATTTTTCCCACCCCACCACCCACTACATACTACCTACACAAACAAACTAAATAAACCATATACATACACTAACCAAAACCCTACTTCTAACCCTAAACTTAAACCCTACTTCTAACCCTACACTAAATCTTACATATACCACCATGTATGCACTTAACTTAACCCACACCCTAACCCTAAGGTCCGTAACTATCGTGCACTTACCTTATGGAGCTATACGGCAGAAGAGCCAACGATGACGATTCAACGTTTCCGCTTTCGTGCTTCTGGACGATCGATGTTTTCGCGGTTCAATGAAGACGGGTCGACGTTTAGGCGTTCGGGGTAAGTAAACGTTCGTCTTTATAATATAGACCAATTTCAGAGAGGAGCTCTCAGCTGGCATCATCACCAAGGCTTTTCTAAACCTCATTCCTTCTCCATATGCTGACATTTGCACAATAGGCTGGCCAAGCTATGAACTATGGCCTGTGAGGATGTGCCTAACCTGACCCCTAGGGCAACAACACCTCCTCAGCCCACTCATATATTGCAGCTATGGTCAGGGCTTTATCCGTCTATGCCACCGGAGTTGGCTCAACAAAGAAAGATGATAAATGGAATAAGATAAAAAAAAATCAGAAAAGGAGAAGAAATTTGGTAAGGTAGTATCAGAAATTAGTACAAAATTTCCTGTATCACTTTTGCTAAAAATGATGTGTCAGTTTAAAAAAAAACAGTGGTCATAAGATGGTCACTAAAGTACTTTGAGCACAATTATTGACTCCAGTACTAGAGTTTTGAAAAGTTGCAAAAGTACTATCATTGGAGTCATCCAGAATATTAGTGCAAGTATATGAGATGGCAGATATCTGGATTGCATGAGTGAAGATAAGCCTAAGGTCGCTACTGTTTAAGTGGTATTAGCCACTAAAAACGTTTCCATGGGAGATGATGTCAAATACCTTGGCCAGGTCATGATATGCCATGTGGGTGCCCTGTGTTAATTCTGTCAAAAGAAGTCAACTAAATTCATTGTACAGCATCTGCATTAAACAAAGCCAGCTGTGTACTGGCCTCTACCAAGGAAATTGAATCACAACCGCCTGTGCTGAACATGTACATTTCCCTCCTCCCTCCAGGATAACACCCACATCCTCCCCACCAGACCTGCAAATTCCAGAGCCTCTAATTGAACCTGAATCATCCAGATCATAGTCAATTATTTAATTTTTCCTTCTATGCAACAGTGCTGGCTAAGAGGGAGTCATCTTTTAAAGAAATTTACCATGTATCAACTCTTGACTTTCACAAAATATTATGTTACAAACAAAACAGACATTTTATAGGAATGATACACCTGTTCAGCAATGTTGTGGCCAGAAATACCTTAGAAGGAAGTAGTCTCCTACTACATTAGGGTCATAAGGAAAGGAGAAATACAAGCAGAGATCTCCTAAGTAACTACATGCTGTACCTAACCCTTTCCCATTCCTAACACTCCTGGCAGGTTTTTCAAATGGCTTCTATCTATCTGGATATTAGTAACTACAGACTAGTGGGCATTACAAACAATATCTCAAGGTCATGCAAAATAAATTTTACAAAAAAGCATTGGCTTGTTCTATTCCACATGCTTCATGATATCAGTTAACAAAGATCAGACTTCCAGTTGAGACTATGTCTGACCCTAAAAGAGATAGCATTGTTAAGACATGTTTTAGACTTGTCATTCCTGAACACAAATTTGTACAGACAAAGAAATTTGGAATTTAAGTAGAAGCACAGGTTGTAATATGCAGCTTAGCATGGCTAACCTTAAGATCTGAAGTAGTTTACTTTATTTGCTCTTCAACCTGTTGGTCTTCGAATCCACATCGGATCTAACATGGCCACATTATCCAGCTATGACTTCGAGCTTCATGTTCCTTCCCTTACCCATAATGCCCCCCGTCTCCCTTATCCCTTCAGATCTCATTTGCCGCCTGAGAGGAAGCAGCGTGGTCCAAGCTCCAGAGTGTTTGCGGGTTTTTTTGAAGCAGTAATTTGTCCCTTTCTGGCTTTTCTTTACCTAATTTCTCTTTCTACCCTTTTCTGTACCTTCTTGGGGTTATACATAGGGGAAAAAAAGTAAAAATGTAAGTAGGCTTTGCTATCTTTCCTCCCCTCTTTCCTTTTCACGTGGTGCATGTATGTGTGTGTTGGGCCGGCTAAGGCATGGGCAGATGCCCCGAAGCCAGGCTTCAAAAGGTGCACAGAGTGTGGCCATAAGTTGTCTCTGGCGGATGGCCACACTGTGTGTGTGGTTTGCTTGGGGGTGCCTCATCTCCAGTCCCCCTGTCCTATTTGCACTGGGTTTAATCCCAGGGCACTTAAGGACAGGCGGGACAAACTGATCCTTAAGGGCCTGTTGCCCTCTTCTGCTGGGACCGAGGTCCCACTTTCCCCTGCTGGGAAAGCAGCAGCTGCTGCTTCGTCTTCCCTTTCCACTGCCTCTGGGACTCACCCTCCTGCCAAGAAGGACCGGCCTCGCAAGCGATCCCCCGACCGCTTGTCGTAGGCCAGCCCTCCGCCAAAGGTTAAGCCTGTTTCCAGGCCAGTGACACCTCAGCTCAGGTCCCCCAGGTTCTCGCCTGAGTCCGAGGTACAGGTTAGATGGTCATCCCCTAGGCCTTCCCCCCACCAGCTTTCCCAGCCTACTTCACCGGCGTCCTCCCACTCTGCTCAAAGCTTGTCTGAAGCGGAGATGGACAAGATCATGCAGAGGTTTATCTGCACTCAAATTGAGATGGGGGTCTTGCCAGGGCAGGGCCTTCTCCCACTGGAGCGGGGCCTTCCAGCCATTGTTTAAACCTATCACTCCTTCTCTGATTTGACCTGCAGTTTCAGAGTCGTTGGATCCGAGGACGATCGGAGTCGAGGGGTTGGTGCAGATGGTACCCTGTATCTCAATGCCGGCCAATGCCTTGGGTGTGTTGGATCCAACTGGATCAGATCTGAGCTCTCGGAGCTGTAGTCTCAGGGTTGGAGCCGAGGGAGTCTTGTCTGCTCCAGTCTTGTCAGAGAGAAGCATTCCCTTCGGCGTCTCGGCTCCCAGAGGCTTGGCTCTGGCTCCCCAGTTGTATCAGTGGAGAGTGGCTTCCGCTAGGTCAGCCCAAGAGGTCCGTTCCCTCTCGGCCTTCAACATGGTGGAGAGGGTTCTTGCAGGGTCGAGGCCTCTGACCATTTTGTCTTTGGAGTCCGTCCAGACCCCCCCGGCCTTGAGTGTGGTTACGACCATCTTGCCCTCTCAGAGACAGCCTGCGGCCATAGTGACTCAGGAAGTTCCACCCTTGGAACAACCTGCTTGCGAGACCTCCCCAAACAGTCCCCCTGAGGAGCCCCCCCCCCACAAGCATACGTGTAAAAGGAGGCACTTGGACTCTCCTCCAGAGTCCCTCACCGAAGACACAGACCTGGATGAAGGTGGAGGTTCCCCAAGATTACCCCCTGAGGATGTCTCCTTTGGCGACATTGTGGAAATCCTTTGCCAAAGGGGTGGTGGTCTGCCCTAAAACCGACCTTTGACGAGTCCGTGTTTCTTGAGGCATTTGGCTTGGGCCCATCTACCTCTTGGGTGTCCCCTCCTGCTGATCCACTTGTGGATCTGAAAACCTCTAGGGCGTGTAAGGAGCTGGACACCATAGAGCCAATACCCAAGCACCCGGACAAAGTCTTAAGTCCTCACACGGATAAGTTACACTGGCACAAGGGGTCTCCTGTAGATGCTATGATGGTGGCGGTGGCCACCAAAAAGGAACTCGCCCAGGAGGGCTCCATAGTCCACCCTCCTGACTGAGAGTCGAGAGCGTTGGATCGTTTTGGGAAGTGAGTTTATGCTAAAGCGACCTTCTGTGTGAGGGAGCTGAACTATATGGTGCATGTCATTCGACTCCAGAGAGATCTGGTCAAGGAAGTCACGGAGTCAGCCCCAGGGTCCATGTTGGCAGAGGACAGGAAGACGTTCGATGCACGAATGGCCACTCTAAAAGCTGTAGCCCACACGTCTATGCATTTTCTCTCCCATGCCATGGAGGGAGCCGCACGGGCGGCGGGGTCAGACGTTGCCATCCGGCGTCAAACCTGGCTCTACTTATGTCAGTTCTTGGAGGCTTTCAAGGCGTCTTTTACCAACGCCCATTATGATGGTTCTTCCCTTTTTGGGAAAATGGTCAGTGAGACTTTGGTCCAGAGCGAGAAGTATGGGAAGACACTGTCTGTCTTCGGGATCCACTTCTCACCACCTCAGAGGTCCTTTTTCAGGAAACAGTAAGGCCAGAAGAAGAAGATGTGGTTCCGCAAGTCTCAGGCACTTTCCTGGGATGCTCTGGACTCGGGGTGGGGTATGGTAGACACCTCCATAGAGGCAGAGGAAGTCCTAAGAATTTCGGGTCCCGAGAACCTTTCTCGTATAAACCCGGGCTGCATTCCTGAGGAGTTGCCCAGCTGTCCATCTGTGGAGGCAGTCGGGGGTCACTTGTCACTACATCCACTATCATGGGAGTCCATCACTACAGATCAGTGGGTGCTGCGAGTCATATCCAGAGGATATTTCGTTCCCTTCAAGGATCCTCCCCCATCCAATAAAGCCCTGCTGGACATTCTACACATGCAGGTTGGAGGCAGCAGTGCAGGTAAACTCACTGCTATGAAAACGTATCATCCAACAGGTCCCCCCGACCAGTCAAGATCTGGGGTTTATTCCAGGTTTTTTTAAGTGCCAAAAAAGACAGGGGATCTCGGACCAATATTGGATCTGTCCAAATTGAACCTGTTAGTAACCAAGGCAAAGTTCCGGATAGTCACGATTCAATCTATCCTGCCCTGTCTGCAGGCCAGAGACTTGATGTGCTCGATCGACCTCCAAGACACGTACTATCACATCAATATGGACAGGGGCTCCCGGAGGTTCCTTTGCTTCTGGCTGGGAGCCAGTCATTACCAATTTTGAGCCCTCACCTTTGGTTTCACCACAGCCCCCTGGGTGTTCACCAAGGTAGTGGCAGTAGTAGCGGCTCACCTGAGGCTTCAGGGCATTCAGGTCTTTCCGTACCTGAACGATTGGCTCTTTACTGTCCCTTCAGAGCATCTACTATGTCAGGCCAGGGACTCCTTCCTTCAGCTAACCAACAAGTTGGGCATTACAATCAATATGAACACGTCTGCTCTTCTCTTGGTTCAGATTTTAGATTTCATCGGGGCACGGCTGGACACAGTACAAACGAAGGTGTTCCTCATGTTAGGATATGCAGCTTGAGGTTGCATGTCTTACACATTCTTCAGACCCAATTACCAACAGCTGAAACAGTGTTAAGGGCTCTAGGTTCCATGGTGGCCACGATAAATCTTCTTCCAATGGCACGCCTTCGTATGAGGGTGCTGCATTGGACACTTGCAGTTCAGTGGTCACTGTTAGACCTTCCATTGTCTTTTCCAGTGAGAATTTCAAAAGCATGCAGGGACTCCCTTTGGTTGTAGATTCAGTCCCCGGATCTCCTCAAGGGACTTCCATTTCAACATGCTTTCCCCAAGACCACGGTGACCATGGAGGCCTCCCTACTAAGGTGGGGGGCTACTGCTCAGGAAGGACAGTCCAAGGCACGTGGTCCCCTTCCAAGACCTATCTGCACATCAGTGTTCTAGAGATGAGAGCAGTTCTTCTTGCGTTGCAGGCCCTTCATGCTCCTCTTCCTCTGGGAACGATTGCAATTTAGATGGGCAATATGTCAGTGGTCTGGTATAGCAATAAACAAGGGGAAACCAGATCTTATCCCTTATGTCGAGAGACCATGAGCGTGTGGGAATGGGCGATCTCCACCAGCTGCTTTCTGGTGGTAACGCATATCCCAGGATGATCCAACATTCTAGCGGATAGGATCTGCAGACAAATCCTAATGCCTTACGAGTGGTCTCTGAATCCTTCAGTAGTGGAACAGATCGTTCTAGAGTGGGGTTGTCCTTGCTATGATCTCTTCACATCTCCTTCCAATGCGAAATGCTGGAGGAAGCCCCTAGAGATGCTCTGATTCATGCTTGGTCTCCCGGGCTTCTGGATGCATATCCTCCTCTTCCCCTTATGTCGAAGCTTTTGTAGAAAGCCCGAAGGCTGGGGAGCACTGTGATCCTCATCATACTATTCTGGCCTCGACAGGTTTGGTTTCCCGTACTTAAGTCTCATTGAGTTGCTCCACCATGGACCTTGGATCCCATCCCAGATCTGCTCTCACATCCCTCTGGGATCCCTCATCCAGATCTGGACAGCCTAAAGCTCACTGCTTGGCTGCTCCAGTTCCCATGATTATTAGGACTCCCGGTCTGTCATCTCCTGTTAAGTCCATTCTGGTAGTGGCTCATAAATCGTCTACCAGAAGAGTCTACTGTAGTAAATGGAAACGCTTTTCTATATGGGCCAATCAGAGGTCTTTGCCTCCTTTCACTGCTCCGCTTTCGGTGGTTTTAGATTTTCTGGCTAGCATTTTTCAACAGGGTGCTAGTTCCTCTATGGTTAAAGTCCAACTAGTAGCCATTTCTAATTTTCATGTTTGGGTAAACATGTCTTCATTAGCTTCTTCTAAACATTGTAAAACCTTTTTCAAAGGTGCTTTTCTTCTCCCTCTTTGAGCCTGTGGCATCTGTGGATATACAATTTTTGACTTGGAAAACTGCCTTCTTAGTTGCTGTCACATCTGCCAGAAAGGTGTTGGAGCTTCATGCTCTTTCTGTCAAAGTCCCTTATATGATCTTTCACAAAGTTAGAGTGTCACTATGCACTAACCTGTCCTTCCTTCCTAAGGTAGCTTTGGAAGCCAATATTAATCAGACCATTAATTTGTCAGTATTTTTTCCTAACTACCAGAACAAAGGGGAATACAAATTACATTTACTGGACTACGTAGGCAGTTGAGGTTTTATCTTCACAGGACTAAACCATTCCACAAGTCTGATCAACTTTTTGTGTTCTATGCCAAGCCCTTCTTTGGTAAACTGTTTCAAAAATGACAATTGCTCACTGGATTTCACAGTGCATTGGCTGGGCTTATTCAGAAAGAGGTTTGTTTTTACCAGGAAAAGTGAAGGCTCATTCAACCCAATCTATGGCTACGTCAGCAGCTTTTTGGTCTAGGGTCTCTTTGGATGATATTTGTTCAGTTGCTACTTGGGCCTCATCTCACACCTTTATTTCTCATTATAAATTGGATTTGGTCTCTAGGAGTAGAGCATCCTTTGGCTCTGCGGTGCTCCAGAATATCCTTCCATGTGGGCCTCCCAAGAGTTAGTTAGCTGGAAACTCTGTCCCACAGGTTGAAGAGCAAATGAAGTAAACTACTTCAGATAAAGAAGTTATGTACTCACCATAACATTCCATCTGAGTAGTTTTACTTCATTTGTCTTCAGCCAGTCCCCCCTCCTTCCCCCTAACCTTCTCTTTTGGGATATGACATGTCCTTTGTATCGGATGATTATTGTTGGGATCCTTGGTCCTGTCCAGGCCAAAGTTCTTTTTGTGACGATTGGTGGTTGATGATAAGGTGTCATTAGGTTGGGTGTCTGATATCTGTTGGGCAGCAAACTCAATCTGAAGGGAGAAGGGAGACAGGGGGCATTATGGGTAAGGGGAGGAGCATGGAGCTCGGAGCCATAGCTGAAAAAGGCGGCTGTGTCCGATCCAGTGTGGATCCGAAGACCCACAGGTTGAAGACAAATGAAGTAGAACTACTCAGATGGAACGTTATGGTAAGTGCATAATTTCTTTTTTAGGTTAATTAATGCGTGTGTGTACAGCTGTTGATTTGGGACAGATGTTCTTATTAGGAAGGTTAAATTTTTTTAGTTAAAGATGTACATAGTTTTGTGTGTTTGTTTGAAGGTAATAGGTTCTGGGGTGTGTTCTGGGGGTGTGTTTGCTTTCTGTTTGAGGGTTTGAATTAAAATAAAAAGTATTGTAAAACGTGACATTAGGTTCAAATGGAGACAAGAAACAACTGTACACAGGATCAACCTGCAAACATTAGTGGATGTGTGTAACAGAAAAGCTGGAAATAGACATTGTAAAAAGCTGTACTATATAATAGGTAGAATAATAATTTATTTTCGTAATGGCTACACTAAATATATTATTTTAAAATGTGAATGGCCTCACAGGTGTAGACAAAAAGTAAGATTTTGCATTCCGTGATTCAGTAATAAGGTTAATTAGGAGTATATATGAGGGATCAGAGGCAAAAATTAAAGTAGGAAGGTTTGTCTCTGATACGTTTTGTCTGAACAGAGGAACTATGCAGGGATGCCTTGTTTCTTCTTGTTATTTGCATTATATTTAGAGTCTTTCTCAAAGAAAATAAGGGACTCAGAAATTAAATGATATAATTGGTATGGTAATCAAGAAAAGTTGCCTTTATTGCCTTCAATATTATTTTGTACCTGATAAATCCAAGAAGGGTATATCTCAGTATTGTAGAACATTCTGAGACATTTTCTGTTTTTTTCAGGATATGAAATTTATGAAGACTAAACAAACGCTGTCACTTTAAACTATGTACCTACATATGCATTGGTTCAGCATTACCCATATTTATGGGGCATGATAAAATGAAGTATTTAGGTGTATGGGTTAAGAAGGACTCTGTTATGGTAGTTAAGGATATGTGGGAAGAGATTAAACAAAAGATAACACAAAAAAAACAAGAAACTGGAAGCTCATGTTTATATATGGCTAGCAAGATAAAAGCAGTGAAAATGTTTTCCATCCCTTTAGTTTCATAAACAGGTCAGGCATATTTTTTATTAACCAGAGGAGAAGTTGTGGACAGCAGTTAATAAAGAGTTGAATGATTTTATTTTAGTGGGGAAGGGTTCATCCTTTCAAAAAAGGTAATTTAGGATTACCTGATTTGAAGGGATATTTTATTATTACATTGTTAAGGCTCAAATGGATAACAGACACAGAAAGCAATAATTCAAAGTGAAAAGAGGTGATGATGAGTAGGAGGGGATTCACGAATGAGGAGTAAGTGGGATTTTGGATGCAGATCCTTAAGGAAAATAACCACAGCCATATAGAATATTGTATTCATAAAGAAGCAGAAAGTAGTCTAAGAACTAAGCCAACACAAGAATGGAGAAAGGAGATTCTCTTGATAGGGATGACTGCAATTAGGGGTACAGAGAATAGGTAAGAGAGGCTGGAATTTACTGGAGAAAACTAGCAAAGGAAACAAGATATTAGGAGCAAATAGCTTGAGAGGAAAAGGGACAAGGCTCAAGAAGACATTTGGAGTGCAGGCTAAACATTGCCTTCCCTGTCAGGGATTGATCTCAGAATGTAGACCAAGGGAAAGGAATCCTAAGTGAAAGACCTGCACTGCCAGAGGTTTAATTCAATCTAGAACAGAAGTTGCAGTTAAAAAGAGGTTAATTAGTAGGGCATATAAAATATTGCACACTAAGTATAGGAATCAATCAGAGGAGGTTAGAAAAGATTGGGAAGAGAGACTGGATAAGCAATTCACAAGGAAACAATAGGAGGACATATGCATGCCTCCCAAATGTGCAACAAAGTCTTGAAGATTTAGGATTCTTGCTTGGAAGTGTTTGTAGAAGTATTTTTATACCCCAAGCAGACTCCAAATAAATTTTCCTCAGGTAGATGGCAAACGTTGGAGGTATGATGAGGAAGAAAGACGTAGCCAAGAACATATGTTTTGGGAGTGTAATGAATTCACAGATTTTAAAAATTCACTACAGAATACTCTGTCGGAAATATTGGGAGAGCAAATGGGTGTAACTATGAAAATTATTTTTGAACTGAGATACAGGATCTGAATTGGGTATACATATTAAAGCCTTGTCAAGTTTAATTCTGTTGGCTGCCAAAAAAGCAGTTACTAGAAAATGGAAATCAAAGTCTTAATCAGCTACTGTAATAGAGATAAAAGAACTGGAAGTGGAATCTTTAGAAAAGGGGAGGAGCAAATTACATAGAAAAAATGGAAATTGTAGGAACAGTACAGCAGAATAATGTTTTGGAGAAGAAAGGGGAGGAAATGAGCAATTTATGTAATGTAGGATTGATGATAATTGTATAAAAGAATGTATGTGAATGTATAATATTTGCTGAAAAAATACAAAGCTGGACCACCACGATAAATCAATGAACTTTTAATCCAACAAAGTTGATAAGCACTTTCACGTACACACTTGAGTATGTGCTTCTTCAGATCTCTAAACATACTAAAAAACTCTCATCTTAAATAGTATTCACAAAATCATTCATAAATTAATTATTCAATCAATTCATCAAATAATTAATTAAATCAGTTAAATCAATGAAATCGTCCAGGGAGTAGCTCACATTTCCAATTAAAAGCATCATTTTACAAACAACACATCCTTACTGGAACATCTAATATATAATGCTAAAGGATATATATATATTACTAAAAAATATATATATGTGCGAAATATTGTAACCTAATGCTTGACTAATCGCTATAACAACAAGTTCATATTTGTTAATAAATAAATAAATTAATAAATTTATGTTGAGTTCATGAAATAGAGGTAAAAATAAAAATAGCGACTTTTTTATATATACAGTGTCAGTTTCATTAAGAAAATATAACATGTAAAAATATATAAAATAAAAATCAAATAAGATATAAAAATAGTAAATACAACTTTATTTCAAAGGACGTGAATCAAGTATTGGTTTAATGCTTATATATTGATTAAGGCCTGGAAACTGATGTGCTTGCATTCTAAAAATCCATTGAAGCTCTATAGTTTCCAGTCTATTTATAGGATTTCCTCCTCTCTCAGTAACTTTAACTAATTGTAGCACTCTGAACACAAACAAGTGTCCCTTATATATAGTGGCATGTTTCGCTAATGCATTCAGCTGATTGTTCTTTTTTATATCGTAAGTATGGTTGTAAATCCTATCTCTAAGCCTTTGAGACGTCATGCCTACATAGAAGGCTTTGCATTGTTTGCAATTTGCCAGATAGGAAAGATTTGAGTCATTACAGGAAGCATAAAATCTAGGTGTAAAACTGAATCCCATGTTTGGATGTTGAAAAACTTTATTTTCACTAATAAAATGGCAGAAATTACAGGAGCCACATGGAAAAGTTCCAAAAGGCTTCTTTTCTCCCAGAGAATGTATTTGTTTAATTGATGTACTATGATCAATACAAAGAATTCTCTTTAGATTTTTGCTATTCCTATATGTAAATCTTGGCTGTGTGCCTACAATTCTACTAATATTTTGTTCAAGACCAAATATGTTCCAGTGTTTACGTATAATACCTGTAATTACACTATTGTCATTGGTATATCTGGTGATGAAGGTTACTTCATCACCAGAAACATCCCTCTTTTTATTTTTATAGTTATAGTAACACCCACCTTGTTTATCAGCCACATGTGAATCATTATTTATAATATCACTACGTGTCAAGCTTGTTCCTCCTAGCACCTTCTCTCTGATATTTTTTACAATAGTCGTCTTATATCCCCTATCTGTAAAAAGATCTTGTAATATATCCGCTTGTTCTTTAAGCTGGATAGGTTCTTTACATAATCTACTTATCCCAGTAAACTAACTTTTTACCACATTCGGGAATATATGGCGGGGATGCATACTGCCATATTCCAGTATTGTATTCTTCCAGCATTTCTTCCTAAAAAGGTTTGTGGAAAAAAAAACATAAGAGTCCTTTGTTATGGTAATATCTAAGAAATCAATGGTTAACACAGAATATTCCATCGTGAACCTTAAGAAACTGGTCGTGCTTTCCAAAAAGTTCACAAACTCTTTTAGTTCCCCAACTGTACCATTCCAAAATAAAAGTATATCATCCACAAACCTTTTGTACAATATAACTTTCTTAAAGAATACACTGTTGAATAAATTATTTAGTTCCCAATAATAGACCACAAGGTTGGCATAAGTGTTTGCGCAAGGGGTGCCCATTGCTACACCCCATCTCTGTAAATATAACTGATTGTTGAACATAAAAACATTATTGTTCAAAACGATGTCAAGTAAAGCACATATCAGAGTCTGTTTCTCAGAATTGAAGTTAAATGAATGGTCTAATATCTCCCTTACTGCTTCTAATCCATATTCATTAGGTATTGAAGTGAATAAGTTCTTAACATCCAAGGTAACTAGTAAACATGTGGTAGGTATTGATTTGAAAGGCTTAGTACTTATAATGTTGATTAGTTGATATGTATCTTTTAATATCGTAGATACATTGTCTAACAAAGGACTAAGTGTTTTTTCTAGATAAACCGAAACTGTAACTGTCGCCCATCTCTCTCCTGCTACTATTGGGCGCATAGGTAACGGTGTAATTCCTTTGTGTACCTTCGGCAAACCTTTTATATATGGTACCAAGGGATGTTCAATAAGAAAAAACTCATACTTTTCATATGAAATTTGTCTACACATCAAAAGATCATATAGCTCATCATGTATCTTATGTATTAAATTACCTAACATTACTCTGTCTATTTTGCAATAAGTAGCAGCATCTGAAAGCATTTCTAGCATAAATTCATTATATTTATCTGTGTCTAACACTACTACCCCACCCCCTTTATCTGCAGGCTTAATGGTTATATTCAAATTATTGGATAAGCTGGATAAAGAACTATTTTCTTGATAGGTCATGTTATAAAAGCAGCATTTGCGTTTTTTAAAATACTCATAGAAATCTCTTTCACATAATTTTATAAAACTATATGTTACACTAGAAAACATTGGCATAAAAGAGCTCTTTCGTTTAAACTTATATTCATTAGTTACTTTTTGTTCATTATTAACATTCATAAACATTAATTTCAAAGATACTGAACGTCCAAATAATCTCAAATCAACCAAATGTTCACTCAAACAACTGCTTTGGGACGGTATAAAAGTTAAGCCTCTGTTTAGAAGAGTCAGGTCAGATTCTGATAGTTCATAGCTGGAATAATTAAAGACTATACCATTTATTCTCTCACTCGATGTCTTGGTCCGTGGTTCACTCCAGAGAACTTCCTTTTTCTCCTTCCTCTGCTGTTTGATCTGCTCTGTGCTCGAAACCTTTGTTGTATAGGTAACGGCAAAAAACGCTCAATGTTGCCATTGTACTGCTTTGGTTTTGCTCCATTCATTGATGTACTAGCACCGGAAACTAATGCCTGTTGGTTCGGTGGTGGCGTATCATTAGGTAAATCACTTCCTAATGCAACGAAGCTACATGGTGATGTCATCAAAGATGCAATTTCATCAGTCTCAGCCATGTGAACACCTGAGATATTAGAAGCAATTGGCGTATTCTGCGTGTTGGTATAAACCTCAGGATTCCTTATAGAGCTATTTTGATCAGATTGATTCAAATTCATATGATCACGTCTCGGCCACACAAAAATCTGACCACTGGTAAAGTCTTTATAGTCTCTCTGCAGCTTACAATGTTTTATTTGATGCAGTTTGTCACTATACATGGTTATTTGTGAGTACATGCCATCTAATCTCTTCTCAAACACTTCTCCTTTAAAACAATTCTGTAGATCCCTATTCGGGGACTCTACCTTTGATATCAGTTCATTTTCTATAGGTGTAAAGAAGTCAATTATAAGTCTCATTTATTTATTGCTTAGATCAATGTTTAGTTCTTGCCACCTTTTTAGTAGCTCAGGGTAGGTGTTACCATACGTTGGCATGCATAATACTCTCATACCATGAGGTATGACCTGAAAGTGAAGGCATGCCTCTATATGGCGTCGCTGCCATATTAGCCTTTGTAACTTATATAAATCATTCTCCAAGCTCTTAACAAGAGTATTAAATTCTTGCATATTCTCCATGTTACCTGAATGAACTTGTGTGGATGGCAACTGCAATTCCAGGCTGAGTAAAGGATTTGTATTTAACTCAGTAATACAAGACCATTTCCGAAATCGAAGTCTTAATCAGCTACTGTAATAGAGATAAAAGAACTGGAAGTGGAATCTTTAGAAAAGGGGAGGAGCAAATTACATAGAAAAAATGGAAATTGTAGGAACAGTACAGCAGAATAATGTTTTGGAGAAGAAAAGGGAGGAAATGAGCAATTTATGTAATGTAGGATTGATGATAATTGTGTAAAAGAATGTATGTGAATGTATAATATTTATAACCGTAACCATGTTAACATGGTTTGTTTTCTTTTATATAAATGTATAATTAACATATAATTCAGTAAACCTTTTTACAGCATCAGTGTTATCATTCCTCAGGGGTCACCCTACCATCACATGGGGTAGTTTACTTGGCTAACGACCACAAGGGCCTTTTTAAGCCTAGCCATGCATCCCAAATCTCTGACAAGTTTTGATACCCTTGATAAGTGTAAGCAGGAGTGTGGGAGATGAAGCATTTACAGGTAGGGACTTAGAAGATGAAACATTTGCAAACGGGCCTAGGAGATAAACCATTTACAGGCTGGCTGTGCCCATTAGAGACATATATGTCAAACCAGGGATGAATTTCCTGTTTCCCCATCCAATTGTCCAACTCTTAAATTGGGTTAGGGAGGAGCACTGCTTCACATGGATGGGGAGCATGTTCCAGAGAGTGGGGTAGTCTCTGGGATATATACCTGTGTACTTAGCAGGTCCTGATTATATCACAGGCAAGGCTTAAGTCTTTAGAATGGGTAATATGGGTGCTGTTTGTTTTGAAAGTATGCAGGAGGTCCATCAGGGTAGGGTCTGACAGTGCATTGTATGCCAGGTATAGATGTCCACTCAACAGGCTGTAAGAGACCGAATGCAGGAATAGAGCTTTGAGGCAGTCTGGACATGTTACTTACTCCTTGTATTCTGTTAGTGAGGAACCTCTGTGGATGTTTTCAATTGTTGGATGTGCCTGTTTAGGTACATAACAAAGGGGGCATTATACTCAATGAGAGGTCTGAGGAATGCTGTATACAGTAAACAATGACCTCCTTGCACCCAGATGTCATACGTTTGTTTATAAGTTGCACAGCATAGAATGATTTCCTCACTACTGTTGACATGTGATGCTCAAAGGCTAGATTACTGTCTATGTGTGTCCCCAAGTCCCTGACTACTGGGATGACTCTTAGTAGGGTGTGCAGGAGTAGATGATTTCCTGAAGAATACTATTATGCATTTCTTGGCATTTAGTTTTAGTCCATGGATCTGACATTAGTTATTTGTCTATATCAGCCCTTTGTGGAGAACATTAGTGCTGGTGGGGGATTTTATGGCTGCTCCTAATTTGCAATCATCTGCAAATTGTCAGACAGAGGCCCTTGACATTGGCCTTAACTTCATAGAAGTAAATGCCATAATGGAGCGGTCCCAGGACAGAACCCTGTGGGAATCCACTTGTGACTGTCCTCTTTGTAGAGGTGGAGTTGCCATTTTTAACTTCCTGGGTCCTTTCTGTGGGCCATCTGGCTATTCATCAAATGACATTAGGGTTTATATCTAACCTCTTGATTTTGTCAACAATGACCAAGTAGGAATTTGTATCGAATGCCTTGTCCAAGTCAAGGCAGGGAGTGTGAACCGTTCAGCCCACATCTATTGCTTTGGTGACCTCCTCAAAGAAGTCTGCCTGGTTGAGTAGGCATGACCTACCCTTTTTTTTTTTTTTTTGGCCTAGGTTATCACTTAATAGTAGGAAGTTGGCCTTAGAGTAGTTCCTGAACATTCCAGGGTTAGCTGGGATTCCAGGTTTTATTTTTATTTCAAAGGAGACTGTTTTGTATTCTGACCTTACCATAGAAGACATTTCACTAGGGAGAGTGCAGTACTCTCTCATATTAGCGAGGACCATATCCAATATGTTTGTGCCCATGGTTGGCATATTGACAGTCTGGTCCAGGGAGTTTGTGTTTACAAAATCCAGGAGTATCTGGGTCTGCACACTTGGTGTTGTGTATAACTCCCAATTAATAGTGAGGTAATTACAGTTGCCAATGAATATGGTACTGGTTCGAATGGTGAGTGTTTCCAGTAAGCTTAAATACATGTTATGGGTTTCCTGGTCATAGAAGGAACTATACCTTGCAAGGAAGTGGTATGAGATTGTGCTTATTGTGATTTGAATATGGAGAAACTCGAGTGCATTGCCCTGTCTGACCAACCTTGAGGTATATATATATTTTTTTTATGTAAATCGAGACACCTCCACCTTTAGTCACTGTCTGTGTAGTAGCTGATGTAAATGTGTGGAAGGCTTTATAGTCTTGCACTGCCGGTGTGTTCTGTGCAACTTTATACCATGTCTCAGTGACTGCGCATATGCCAGTTTACTCTAGGGTGAGGAAAGCTTGTAAGGAGTGGAATTTCTTGTTTAGACTCCTAACACTGAGCAGTAACACCTTTAGATTTTCTTGGTTTTGATTTGATGTGCCAGAAGTACTTTCAGTTTGGTATTGCCTGAAATGGGCACTGTGTTGATGATAGTGTTGTAGCTAATATTTGAAAGCCTAGTGGGGAGAAGTGCATACCATCCCTGGCAAAGCAGCATGCTCTATTGACCATCTCCTGCCATGCTGACAAATATTGCACCATCTTCGAATGACACCAGAAAGTAAGCTAGTTATTAAAGTCAGTTATCTTCTGTTCGTATTGTGGCATCATCCTCGGAGAAAGTAAAATGCTGCTGAATCCTAGGCTCATACCAGCCTGGGAGATTCCAAGATCTCCATGATGTCTGTTTTCATATAGTATAGGGAGGTGTGTCTCAAGTCATTTACACCCACATGGACTATGACTGATTGGTGCAAGTGATGCAATATATAGCAGATCCTGCCCCCTGATAAGCAACTGACCATGACTTTCTCCTTACTCAGCCTGGTGTGAGGGACATCATTGTATCTCACAATGGAGTCTCTAATGACCACAGTTTCACGCTGCTGGGATGCAGTATGCCTTTGCTTCTCTCACCAGAAGCAAAACAATAGCACTAATCCCAGTATGGGAAGCAGGCCACAGGCTGTTTGGTAATCAACAGTCTTGTCATAGATGATGCATGAGTCTGTAGGCTTGTTGTAGTGTTTTCTTGGTAGATTCATTGTAGGATCATTAACCTGATGAGTCCCATTTGCAAAGCCATGAAGCATATTATAACTAATCTAATAAACTGTGATTTCAAAAACTTCATCAGACTAAACCATTCACAGTGTAGCTTTATCAAAGGTAGATCCTGTCTAATAAATTTAGTAAACTTCTTCAAGAGTGTAACACAGGCTGTTGACAATGCTCATGCTGTCCACATGCTGTCCCTTAACCTGGCAAAGGTGTTTGACACCATCCTCCATGGTAGCATAATTAGTAAGCTTAACAGGAACTTGCAGCACCATTAGGTGCCCAATTCAGCCAAAGCCTAAGTACCGGCTTCATCCCCGCTGAGTGGAGGATAGCCACTGCCATTCTTTTACACAGTGGTGGAGAGTCCACTGATCTGGGAAATTATAAACCCATCAGCCTAGCTAGTCTGATCTGCAAGGCCATGGAACGGATCATCATGGACCTCATTAACAAGGACATTGGCAATCTCCAAAGACTTTATCCCGCACAGTTTGGCTTCATCAAGGGGAGGTCATGTCTGCTAAATTTGGTTGACTTCTTTGAGAGTCACCAAAGCCATGGACAAGGGGAAGATGGCACACACTGCCTACCTTGACCTGGCCAAAGCCTGTGACACTATTTCCCACTTAGGCATAGTAGATAAACTCTCTCAACTAGGCATCAATCCATATGCTACCAGATGGGTAGCAAACTGGCTCACTGATAGAACCCACTTAGTCAAAATTGGGGAAGCCACCTCAAGCAGTAAACCCATAACAAGTGGCATACTCCAGGGTTCAGTCTTGGGGCCTCTGTTATTTGGGATATACTTTTCTGAGGTGCAGGCCAAAACTAGTGCCTATGGCTGAACAAGTTTGCAGATGACTGCAAGCTGGATGAACAAGTTTGTAGATGACTGCAAGCTGGGTGCTGTCATCAGTTCCCCTAGTGATGTGGACATCCTTCAAGAGGGTCTCAGACAAATGACTGGTGCCAGAAACATGGCCTCAAGCTGAATACCAAAAAATGCATAATTGTCCCCTTTGGGGAGAGTGACATCCCCACAAATTATTACATTAATAACAACCTCCTAAGCATGCAATCAGGCGTGAGGGATTTAGGCACGCAGGTTGATAGCAACCTGATTTTGACCATCATGTTGCTTCCATTGTACGGAAAACCTTCTACATGGCCCACCTCATAATTAAGGGTATCTCATCCAGGGACAAGGAGGTCATAGCATCCCTGTATTCTTCCCTTATAAGGCCCATCATTGAATAAAACGGCCCTTTCTGCATGTACCTCACAAAGCACATGCAGCAGCTCGAGAGACCATAGACGTTCCTCACCAGGAGAATCCAGCACCGCAAACATCTACCATACACAGATAGGCTAAAACCCCTATCCTTCTGCTCAGTTTCATACAGACTCCTCAGAGGTGACCTTTGTCTGGCATACAAGGTGACCACAGACCCCACCTTGATGGGACTGCTGCATATCCGCAAGTCAAGCTCCACTTGAGTAACCTGCACGTGCAACCTCAACCTGGTCTGTGACATCAACAGGACTTGTTGGCGGGACAGATTTGTGTCCCAGAGACTCCCTCATCTATGGACTAGACTCCCTCTCCACGTCAAGCAGAGTACCTCTTTACCCATTTTTAAGCACAACCTGGGTAACTGGATGGGAAACAGAAAATATACTCCTGGGATTCCACCCATGTTCCTGCTGGACAGGGGCATCAGGTGCTGACTTGTCTCAACATGGGCTAAACTCTTGGCTAGGCTTATAAGGGCATCAGGGCCAATAGCCTAGTAACTTCCTATGATCCTAAAAATTGATCCCCATGTGGTAAGAAGGGTAGCAAATTGGCTTAAAAGTAGAACCTACACAGTGCACTTGGCAGATGCCTCATCCTAATATATGAAGGTGATTAGTGGTATCTCATAAGGCTCAGTGTTAGACCATGAACCAAGACATCTGGTAAAAGTCTGCAGATGACTCTAATCTGTAAGTCATTGTCAAAATCTGTTCTAATGCCAAAACCCTTCAGGAAGCATTTAAATTTGTAACTATCTGGTGTACAAAAATGCACTCAGATTAAATGCAACAAAATGCAGTATTGTCACATTAAGTAGGCAGCTCCTCACCCAGCATATAGCATAGACTTTACCCTATTTCAAAATGAGAATGTCATTAGGGACCTTGTAACTTAGGTTGATAATTCCCTCTGCCTTGGTCATCATATGATGACAGTAGTCAGGACGTCTTTCTACTTAGTGTAAGTAATTGTGAAGGTAATATCATCCATATCTAAACAAGTCATGGTTCCCTTTATATTCAGCATTGATTTGGCCAGTTATTGAGTATAGTGCTCCCTTTGGTATGCAACTCACCAAAAATATCAAACAAAATTAGAAAAAACGCAAAAGGTTCCTAACTAGGGAGATTGCTGGCCTGAAAACCTTAACCTATTATAAATGTGTAATAAATAGCTTGGAGCTTATTGCTTTTTTATCTACAAATGCATTTCTTGTCTGTGTTTAATGCATTAGAACTTTATATTGATCTGTATATAACCTTTCTCACATGCTAATGAATTGTGCACGAGCTTGTTAATTTATCTTCAGTGACTGTAGCCTAAACCACTAGTCTTCATTTAGAATATTGTTTGCGTTAACATTTTGAATTTATGTAATGCTATGCCTGAACTTTAAAGCTTTTCTGTGCTTGCATATTTATGTTTATACCTCTGTTTGGAACGGTTATCTACCTCATAGTCTGTTTCCTACTATGCATCATGACCCAGGTCATAAATGAGAAGGATCCCTGAAACAGCCTACCTACGTGGCTGATACATGCATACATAAATACACATACATACATACATACATGCATAAATGACTACAACTTCATTCATCCATCAAAATATATGTGCCTGTAGTATCTGCTTGCACACCATTTTTTTCTACAAATAACAGTAAAAACATTTGTTAAGGATTTTCTGAAAGGTACCCTCCATTTGACCTCCTAAAATACTTGCTCTCTCCTCAATAAATTCAGTGCTGGAAGAGTTAATTTTACCTCCACTTAAAGCAGCTGAAATTCCTATTATTAGGTATTTTTCTAGGAAATCTATTTCTTGTTTATGTATCTTTGAGGAGAATGATCTCAGAGTTTCAAGACCTAATTTTATGCCTCTTTACAGTTTTTCATAGTGAAGGGTGTCTCTAAAGATGCCTTTGTTTATGTCTAATGTCATCTTAAGAGTATCTCTTAAGTAGTGGGATTTAGCTTATAGTCTTCTAACCAAACTACTGAAATGAAGAGGAGGATTCACAGTAACTCATTCAACAGTGTTTCACCATCTCAAGAAACATTTGGAAAAGAAAGTTGATGAGGGAAAATGTTGACTTCAACCAAAAATAAAATTAAAGTGTTTTGGCAAAGAAGCAAGCCTCCCACTGCCACATGTATACAACATCTTTGCATCTCCTAGTATATAAACTCCAGGACTGCACAGCCTTAGAATAAAGGGGTCCTCACTTCTCCCAAAGTTCCACAACCTTAATAAAATTAAGCTGCACTTTGTAACTGAACAGGTATTCAACTAAATATGGTTGAAAAATCCCAATATGAGAAAAATCAGGTTAATGAAAGCCATGTAACCTGAGAGCACCTCCTGCGTGTACTTAATATGATTAGATGACTAAGGTAGTACACCAGAACTCATGATTTCATTAAACTAGTCAAGTTTTGCCTGTTTTAACTCATTCCGTCCAGTACAGCTTTTTTGAATGTGTACTGTTAACTCCTAATTGGTGTGGCTTGAGCATTTAAACAGTTAAGTTTTCACCTTACAGTTCAAACAAATATTCATATCTCTGGTACTATAAGTGTTACTAGAAAACTGTAAATGGCAAACTATTCAGAATAAAGTAATCTTTACGAAAGTGGCATTCATTCAGTTTGATGCTTTAAACTAGATATTATAAGGGAAATAAATGCAGTGAATATTAATTGTATAATTTTGTATAAGCAGCTTATGATATCTCAGTAACCATTCAAGCAAGACACATAATGTCAGCAGGATTTTCTTCATACAACTGGGAGCTTTCATATGAGGCTATGCAGTTCTGTCTGTGTTGCCTGCATGCTGACATATTTAGAGAAATATGGAAATTATTACAAGACAAATAATACACAAATAATATTCAAACTCTCTTTAGCTGCATTAGATAGAGATCAGATATCATTACAGTTGTGTTTGCCACCATGTATACTTTGATATGAAATCTTCTGATACCTTGTATGTAGCATGGATTTGGAAATGTAAATACAAATACGAACAAGGAATATTTGACGTCTGGAGACGTCAGTAGGAGGTAACTGCAGAAATGCCTGCAAGTGCACTCGACTGTAATGAGTTAAGAAATGGAAAGAAGGTCTGTTTCAAAAAAAGCCTTGTCAAAGTGAATGGCCTACTATATTCCCTTTACTTTGATAAGTACACTAAACATTTATTTGGCACCATTAGAGCACACTCAGCGAGAGTGGGAAGCAACAACAGCAACAAGAGCAGTTTACAAATGACACGAACAATGATCTACATCTCCAAAATACAAATGACTGGAAGCACAGCCTAGAGGCAGGAGAGTACACAAATGTATTAAATGCACCTCCCAGGGATAATCAAGTACTACTTGGAGTTCTGACCAAATTTGCTGTTACACTGACCTTCTGCAGAGAAGATAGTACAGCTGTGTAAGGTATTTTAACTTGTAACCATAATTTCAAGGAGAGGTCACAGTAACAGTAAAGCTTCCCTGCCTCCTTTCCACCTGTAAAAGGAATTCTTTATAGTTACTGTTTTTAATAAGCTATTATGTTTGGAAAACATCCTGAGAGTTAATTGGATGTATATACTTAGTTTTTGGCACACCAGTGGGTGTTTGTCACAAGTTCAAAGAAATGAAGAGCATGCATGGTACATTTGTTATATGTAGATGCTTTTGACATCTGTGTCAATAACTTTACAGGCATGATGAGATCAGTATTAGTTCTTGGAGTGAAAATGGGAACAGCTTAAGAAATCTGTCCAGAACATAGGGAAAAGTGTGGGTAAACCCAAATGTTACGACATACTATTAGACATTACCCTTCCTCAAACATCTACTATTATGTGAAGTATCTTACACAACTGTACTTTCCATTGGTCATTTGACCCATGTAATAGCAACTCTAGGCTTGCTACAGATTATTTTTTAACAGTTCATTTGGATTTTTTTGTAAGCCAAGAACATGTATGTCTGTATGAAGCAGTTTGTAAGCAAGTATAATGCAGAAATGAAGCGGATGGTATAGCACTTTGACTGCAAAAGGCACCAGAGCTAAACTTTTAAAAGTATATTAAATAATTGTTGGTAAGAAGTGAAGTACTTCTTGGAGACTGACATATTTCATTTTTAGTTAGTTAATGGGGTATCAACTAGGCATAGCCCACTTTCAGTGGGGCCTTAGAGAGACAAGTCCCAAACAGCATATATTTAAGTTCATAGGTGGTTATAAGGCCATTGGCCCAAGACACATTTTAAGCCTAGCCAAGTCTACCCCAAATTTATGAAAATGTTGACATGAATCAAAATGAAAATGTTGACATGAATCAATACCCCAATGAATTTTAATGGTTATGATACAGGCTTGTACACATCAAGTGTTCACAGGGGCAGCCTGTGAACACTTGATGTGTTCACAGGCTGCCCCTGTTCATTAAGCACATACCAGGGGTAAATTTGTGATTTCCCATACACTGGTCCAAGTTACATGTGAATAGGGTTAAGGATGAGCCTTGCTTCATATTGATGGAAAGCCTGTTACAGAGAAGAGGTAATCTGTAGGACACATACCTGTTCCTCCAGCATGACCTGTTTATGTTGCAGATGAAATTTATGTCCTTAGATTAGGTACTTCTGATGCTATTTGTTTTGCATATGTGCAACAGATCCTTCAGTGTGGGCTCAGAGGATGCTTTGTGAGCTAGGCATGGATCACCCAACAGTGTTCTGTAGCAGGCCGAGTATAGCAATAGGCCTTTAAGATTGTCTGCATAGGAATTGTTATTTACTCCCTGTATTCTTTTTGTGAGGAACCTCTGTGGTCTCTCAAATTATTACAAGTGCCTGGTCAGGCACATGCCGAAGAGTGCATTGTACTCTATGACTGGCTGACTACAGCAGAACAATGACCTCCTTGGACCCGGATACCCTGCCTTTACTTGTAAGTTGTGCAAAGTGGAATGATTTTCTCATCACAGTATACACATGATGGTCAAACGTCAGGTTATGTCAGCAAACTTTCCCAGAACCCTGACCATTGGATCTACTTTTAGGGGTGTATTATCAATGTGATAATTTCCAGGGGTGACCATCTTTTCAAAGGGTACTATTATGCATTTTTTTCTCAGTGTGTTTTAGTCCATGGCAGTAGCACCAGTTGTTTGTCCGCATCAGTTCCTGTTGAAGGATATCTTTGTCTTAAGGGGATTCAGTGACCATGCCTACTTTTCAGTGTGAAAACTTGGTCTTCCAGCGGTCATTGACAAAGTATTAAAAAGAAGAAAGATAGTCACATATTCACATTAGTTTAGAAACACTGTCACAGTCATATGTCAAGTTTGGGACCTGTATCAGAAATGCAGGTATATAAAGGCATACACAGGAATGAAGTTGTAAAAAGACTAATGCAACTTTTTAAGAAGAAATGCTAATAACTAGTTAGAATTTTAATATCCCACATACAGACTTCCAGTTTTTATTAAGAAGTTGTCTGACTGTATGAGTAAAGCTTACAGAACTTTCAGTTTCCTTGAATTCTAAAGGAAATTATTGGAGACATGCTCTCCAAGAAAAACATATCCAGGCGGAGCCTGAATGGCTAACTAGTAGCAGCATTTTTTAGAGCTCCATAAAACTAGTTCAAATTACAGGGAAATAATTAATTTCATTGAACAAAAATATCCAACTATTATTGATAAACTTATGAACTAATAGTGTACTAACTTTGAAAGCTTTTTGTCAATATTTTCCTTTCAAATTAATCTGGAGACTACTATAGCCACTTGGAAATGAGTAACTCAAATAACTCAGACTCTGAAACAGCCTTGAAGAAGGAAATCCAATTGATGTCCTCTGTACTACAGGAGCTGTCATTGAAAATGGATAATGTTAAGGACAACCTTGAAAATCTAAAAGAGAACTGCCAAAAACAAACAGATGTCTTTAAAGAATTATTACAGCAGCAACAAACAGAAATAATGGACATTGAAACATCTCTCTCTGATATAGATGGAAGGTTGAAGGAAGAAGAGAACCAAAGTGAATTTCTCTTACAACAAAATAACTGGTTAATCAACAAGATAGATGATTTAGAAAACAGAGAAAGGCACACAAATGTTAGAATATTTGGTCTTCTGGAGAAAGCTGAGGGTGAGGACATTATTTTATTTTTAAATTCCTGGTTGCCGGAATTCTTAGACCTAAAAGAACTGTCAAATGGCATAGAAAGGGCTCATCAAGCCATAGGAAAACCTGTATCATCATCCCCTAATGCTTCTCCTAGATCCATTGTAATAAAGTTTTTATCATACCATGATAAAGAACTTATACTAAAGTCAGCATGGAGGAAAAGTCCTTTAAAGTATAAACAACACCAAATAAGATTCGATAATGACTATTCAACTAGAGTTGTAGGTTTAAGGAAGAAAGCATGGCCATTTGTAAAATTCCTGAAACAAAACAAAATTAAAGCTCCACTTGCATACCCTGCAAAAATCAAGATTCTTCACTCAAATGAAATGAGAACCTTCGACAACATAGATGAGGCAGCTTCTTTTATCAAGAACAATAATATAATTACAATTCCAGAAGAAATGGACTGGTCAACATCTAACTCACTGAAAAGATCCCAAGAAAAAAATTCCTGGACTAATGTAAAGGAGAAGAAACAAAGAAATGAAATAAAAAATGTAACAAGTTTAAATACTCTCAAAGATTCTACTAAAAAGTGAAATATATACTAAAGGAAACTGAAACCAAAACGTATGTACATTTACTTTTCTTAGTTGTCTCAATATGCATAATATTGTTTATAATCCTTCTGTTTTTCTTTTTTAATACAGTGATGCTTCAACTCTACTTACTACAGTATGAGGCTGCTTGTGTCAAGTGGTTAGCACAACACTCATATCAAATTTAAATGTGTAGTATTGTAGGGATTGTTTCTTTCAAAAAGCTCATTTTAATTACTTAATAGATTGTCTTGATGGGATAGAATTGAGAACGGGAGGTGGGAAGAGGAAGGAGAAGAGCAGTGAATGATCTGGGTGTTTCCGTTAAGAAATACTGACATGCAGCTCATATAGATGGTTTGTAACCATCGGTTTTCATGTGGCTACAAGATATCAAGCAATAAGCAGTAGGTATTGGTAAAAAATATATAAATATAGTAGTTATATAACTGATCGGTGTTGAACACTTCATTGTTACAGTTTAAAAGCATCATCTCTCTTTTTTTTCTTCACACGAACTGCCTGACGAGGATAAGAATAAATAACGGCTGTTTACAAGAAGTCGTGAGCTCATTTCACAGTCAAACACACTTGCGAACACATGAATAGTGTCCTTGTAATCATTCAACACCACAGTAACACTAATAGCTTGCACTCACGCTCTACAAGGATACAGTGATGTAAAAGAGAGAGAAAAAGGACAGAATACAGTATAGTCTTACTAGGGAGAGAGTAAGAAAAAGGAAAAAAATAGTATGAGCACATTCAGCTTTATTATTATAATCTACAACAATTATAAAATTCAGTGTGAAAAAAGATGACTATAGTAGTACATGAACTAAAACACTAAAATAGAAGTATAAATAAGAACAGTTACTTTTACAGAGTGGTGAGAGGCAGGGATTCAGTTTATAAACTGTTAGTCAAGATACCAAGAGTTTTCACGTCAGTACAGCTGTACACTTCCTGTTAGTCTTAAAGTGACAAGCACCCACTAATATAGTCCTGATAACACGCTAATTGTTAATGTTCAAAACATTCAGGAAATGGTCAGGAAAATGTTTCGAATTTTATGTACAGAATTTATTTTATCTTCCAAAAGCTTCTGATTTCAAAGCTATATTTGCACCTTCTTGACTGTAGCTGTTGTACTACTTATAAAAAATCCTGTGACAGATTTTAACATTGTTTTAATTAAAAATATTTACATGCCTGTGTGTGTGTGTGTGTATGTGTGTGTGTGTGTGTGTGTGTGTGTGTGTGTGTGTGTGTGTGTGTGTGTGTGTGTGTGGGTTTGTGGGTACATGTGTGTCTTTGTTAACAAAATAGTGCAGGCTAGATGACTGACCATTAACTGATTTTTTTTTTTTATTGTATGAGGTGTTTGATAATTCCAAAATAAATGATAATTCTGTAAGATGTCACCCTTCTAGCATGTACTTATATGAAATAGTTGGTTGACTAGCACAGTGTATAATTAGATGTTAAAGACCAAACGCAATCCATTTCTAACTGTTGTTTACTGGACAGGGATATCATGTAATGCAATAGGCAGCTGTGTGTCATACATACCAGTTAATGCCTGCTAGCCAATTTGTTCCTGTAATGCATATTCATTTTTTGGCACAAGTATTTCAAATATATACATCAAAGTTCTATAGTGTGTATTGGGTTGTTATATCACTTTATTGTCTCATTATGACTTTCAGTACACCTAGCATAGCATGTTCAAAGGATATATGGTTAATCAGTTCAGTGGATTTAAACATCAAATTCCAGCAATTTTAAAATACTGATGGACAGTTAATCTGTAAAATGCAGTGACATGATATTTTACAACTGACAACAGATACGATTTTAATTGTCCACAGCACTGATATAGATAAGCAGGCTACATTATGTACAGTTAGTGACAGGTATAACCGCAGTCTGCTGCCAATCATAAACATGCTGAAAATCTCTCTTAGATTGATGTTTAACTCTTTAATAGATTGTATTTCAAAAGGAGAATTGACTTGTATATTGTAAAGCTCTTGGATAATAACTCTGTAAGAATTAGAGAAACATAGTCAAGTGATTTATTCTACAAATCTCAAACATGGAAATATGAGTCTGTATGTGTCAATCTACAAATATGTGTATAAGCACAGAAATGAACACAAAATAGTGACAGTACACAAATATGTTTATCATCTACATGGCTAGATCTGACAATGTGCACATATGTGCAAATACAGACATATCATTTTTAACTGATTCTAGTTATGATTATATCTTTTATTTAGAAACTTAATTTACTTTTTGTCATGCATAGAAACTCATTTACTGCACCATAGCTAAGCTGCACAACAAAGGAAATACTACAATGTACTTCAGTGGGCATTCTGAGTCTGATATTTTTTAATCATTAAGCTTATCCTAAATAAAAAATTTAGTTGGTTTAATGGTTATTGTTGACAGAGAGTTAAAACTGTTATGAATAAACAAGATGGGTCTTATATAAAAAGTTTATAAAATATTTCTTTAACCTATAGTAAAATCTGTGTATTAAACTTATGGAGCAATTGGATGTCGGGTTTAACTTATTTGAGATGAATATGCTTAGCCATATGATCGATATGTTATTATATGTTCATAATAAGGAATGTATTTATATGTATGTATATAGCCTACAATTACTTATGTGGTTCACTATGTATATAATATGTAGAACCATAAATATCATTCAGCATGTACTAGTTTATAATTTCAAAGATCTCTAAGAATACAAGAATGGAGCATGAGGAAATCTGTCTACCAAACATGAGGGTTAATCTGGTAGATATTTTGTTTATGTCTATCAGATTAGGAATGTATATCATTCCATGTGTGATGGGGGAAGGTTGAAAGAAAAGATTATATTAATC
Organism: Protopterus annectens; assembly: GCF_019279795.1. Lineage (NCBI taxonomy): Eukaryota > Metazoa > Chordata > Ceratodontiformes > Protopteridae > Protopterus > Protopterus annectens. The sequence goes on from NC_056728.1 coordinate 413,254,054, forward strand.
AAAATAATTTTACTTAAAATCATTTTACACTTTTTTATTGTGACCTGAAATGGACATCAATATAAACGTATTACAAAAGAGATTCAGTCTATTTATGATACATGAAATAATGAGAATTTTGTTCCAAATACAATACTATAAAATATACTCGAATATTAATATAAATATTAGCAAGCATGAAACTCAACAACAAACATGGACTTAACACTACTTTCACTGAACATAAATGGTTTAAATAATCCAAAGAAAAGATCAAACCTACTAAAATATTTAAAATTAAACAAAGCGCAAGTAATATTTCTTCAAGAGACTCACTTTAAAGATGATGAAAAGCATTTATGGAATCCAAATGAGTATACAACAATAGTGCAATCATCATATAAAACCAAAACTAGAGGAGTTAGGATACTATGGAGAAAAAACATCATTAATCAATAAATTTTTGATAGCTATGAAGATAAAGAGGGGCTTATAACACTTGTTATAATAAAATTCAATAATAGAATCTGGACATTAGTAAATCTTTATTGGTTCCCAGGAATAGGAAAAAGTACGACAAAGAAACATCTAGACTTTATTAGTAAAACATATAAAGGTAGCTTGATATTAAGTGGTGACTTTAATTGCATTCTTGATAATTCAGAGACCACCAACAAGGAGTTATACGTAATTTTTTTTGTTATTATCAAGAATGAACCCTCAACACTGTTATGTCGAAGGAACCTAAGGAAACTAAGGTCTCAGGCTTTAAGAAGTGTGACTCATGCTGTCAGAAAATGTCTCTGACAGACGGTCACACTTCTTGTGTTTACTGCCTGGGACCCCTGCACCTGCAGGACTCTTGTTCAGTATGTCATGCATTCAGTCCAAGAGTCCTGCAGGAGCGCAGGAACAAACTTATACTGAGGGGCTTGTTAAAGCCCGAGGGCTCCCCGACTAAGTCTGTGTCGGGGAGGCCCTCGAATCCAGCAAAACCATCGGCTCCAAGTACTAAGCCTTTGGCTGCTGGCTACTTGTCTGTGCCTAGATCGGCTCTGGCTGGAGCCGATCCCTTTGAGTCACAAGTTCCGGTCTCGGCACCACTCGGTGCCGATACCTCTGAGCCCATGTTTTCACTGTCGGCTCCGGCTGGAGCCGACGTGTCCTCGGCTCTGTTTGCTCCATCTAAGAAGAGGTCAAGATCCCCTTCATTGGAGTCCATCCATTCGGCTCCGAGGTCTCCCCTGCTCTCGGAGCGGAGCCATCGGAGCCGATCTTCTCGGTCGTCCAGACTTTCAGATCACGACCTTGAGAGAGTGGTAAGTAGGCTATTAAAGTCTCAGGCATTGGCGCAGATGATTTCTAGCCCATCTCATCAGACGGTAGCTATTACGACTCCACCTATTTTTCCTCCTTCGAATCTCCCTCAGAGTTCGGAGCCGGAGCTCCTCGGAGCCATGACCGTTGTGGCGTCGGAGCCGATACCTCCCCCTTCGGCTCCTTCGTCTTCCGCTCCGATCTCCTCTTTGATACCTTCATTGGAGGGATCCGGGCGCCTGATCTCTCTCGTCGGCTCCGAGGGGGCGAGTGGCATCGGACCATTGTCCGACCCCGTTCTTCCTCTCGGAGCATCGGCGCTGGTGAGCTCGGCCCCAACATCAGCCTCGGAGCCTTCCCTGTCGGTGCGGCCTGGGGTTCCTACCTCTTCAGAGCGGGGGACTTCTGACCTTTCTGATAGGGGAGCGTTCGAGGTGATGAGCGTACTAGCCCCAGGGCATAGTCAGCGGTCAGCTCCATCAGCTCCTCCCACTACAGTGCCTGCTGATGTCTCTTCCCACTCTCTTGCTCCCGGACCCAGAGATCCAACGCCTCAGGTTTCCCCACTGGGAATTTCTTCCTCTTTCGAGGCTTCTCCTGACCTGTCAGTGGAGCCTCCGCATAAGAGGACATGTAAGAGGAAGCATGTGGACTCCCCTGAGTCTATTACATCTGACACCAACTTGGATGAGTCTGAGGGATCCCCAAAGTCCCCCTCTGAGGATGTTTCTTTCTCAGACATCCTCAAAGTCCTGAAGCAGAGGGGGAACTGGTCTTCCCTTAATCCTTCCGAGGACGAGTCGGTGTACCTGGAGGCATTTGGTTCTCGACCCTCCACCTCCTGGGTGTCTCCGCCTTTCGACCCCCTTATGGAAGTAGTGGCTCGGAAGGCATGGTCGGCCCCGGATTCGGTGGAACCCACCCCTCGGAGGCCATCTAAATTCATCACAGCACCAGTTGACAAGCAATTCCTAAAAAAAGGTGTACCGGCGGATGCCATGGTGGTGGCTGCAGCCACCAAGAAGGAACTAGCTGATCCTTCAGTACCTATCCATCCTCCTAATAAGGATTCTAGGACCATGGATAGGTACGGTAAGCGGATGTTTTCTTCAGTGACCTTTGCCATGCGGTCGCTGAATTACCTGTGTCACTTCACCCGCCTTCAGAGAGATATTCTGAAAGAGTTGGGAGAAGTCTTACAGGATCCATCAGCTGCTGGGTCCCAGGATAAAATAAACTCACAGCTTGGAACCCTGAACTCGATTGTTAACTCCTCCATGCCTCTAATTTCATATGCAGCCGATGGAGCGAGTAGGGCCGCAGGCACAGGAGTGGCCTTAAGGCGTCACGCCTGGATGCGGCTGTGTAATTTCGCGGACCCTTTCAAGGTGTCCTTCACAAATTCCCCTTTTGATGGTTCGGCTTTGTTCAGACCTCAAGTGAAAGACACCTTGACCAGATGCGAGCAAGATGGAAAGACTCTTTCTGCCATAGGAGTCTGTTTCTCCACCCCTTCAAGACCATACCCTAAGGGTCAGAAGGGTGGGAAAATGTGGTTCTGCAAATCTCAAGGAGTCACGCCTGACGCAAGAGGTCAGTTTACCCCCAGAGGCAGAGGGGGTAACAACAACAGACGCCGCCCTAGGGGCAGAGGGGGTCCGCAGAACCAGGGTAGCAGGGAGCCTCTCTCTGACAAACCCTTCCAGCATCCCTGAGATGTTGCCCGATTGTCCACCTTCGGTGGCAGTCGAGGGAAGATTGTCACTGTACCCAATAGCCTGGCTTTCCCTTACTCAAGACAAATGGGTACAGTCGATCATATCCGAGGATTAAAAAATTCCCTTTATCCAAACCCCAATTCAACAAAAGGGAACCCTTCCAGACATTCCACCCGGTCTAAGGGAACTAGCAGTATCAAAAATATCAAAACTGCTAGCAAAAAGAGCCATCCAGCCAGTCCCAGCAGACCAACTAGGATCCAGAATCTACTCAAGGTTCTTTTTGTTACCGAAAAAGACAGGGGACTGGAGACCAATATTAGATCTCAGCAAACTGAACAAGTTTGTAAAGAGAACAAGATTCCGGATGGTCACGCTAGAGTCCATTCTGCCCTTTCTGGGCAAGGACAATTGGATGTGCTCCGTGGACCTTCAGGATGCGTACTATCACATCAAAATTCACAGGCGCTCCAGAAGGTTTCTCCGCTTTCGGCTGAGGGCCAGTCACTACCAATTCGGAGCCCTGCCCTTTGGTCTCACTACAGCCCCCAGAGTGTTCACCAAATGTATGGCAGCGGTTACGGCTCACCTGCGATGGCAAGGATTCCAGGTGTTTCCATATCTAGACGACTGGCTCCTCACTGCCACCACCAGGCATCAACTTCTCCAAGCCAGAGCTTACACCATTCACATTTGCAGAGGGCTAAGAATCTCTATAAATTTCGAAAAGTCTGCCTTGTTGCCTTGTCAGTCTATTACCTTTATAGGCGCCAACTTGAACACTGTACAACTTTCAGCAAAGTTAACAGATCAAAGAGTCTTAGATATTCAAACCCATGTCCATGTTCTTCTTCAGAGCGACAAAATTCAGGCCAGGTATGTCCTGAAAGTATTGGGTCTTATGGCGGCCGCCATAACACTTCTTCCCCTTGCACGTTTTCACATGCGTCTTCTACAGTGGATGCTTTTCGCCCAATGGTCTTTTCAGCAACTCCCCATGCACCACAAGATCATGATAACTCAAACTTGCAAAAGTCATCTGTCCTGGTGGATATTGTCCCCTCAAGTCCATCAGGGCAGACCCTTTGTTCCTCCTCCCCCGGTCGCCACGGTGACATCGGACGCCTCCCTGATTGGGTGGGGGGGGCATTTTCAGGGCAGGATGGTCCATGGCACTTGGCAACCTTTCAAGCACCACCTGCACATAAATGTCCTAGAGATGAGAGCAGTGCTTTTAACGTTGCAAGCCCTCCACGACTCTCTTCCTCTAGGAACTATTGCAAACTAATGGACAATATGTTCGTAGTGTGGTATATCAACAAGCAAGGCGGAACCAAGTCCTATCCCCTCTGTCGAGAGGCACTCAGACTTTGGCAATGGGCGATCTCCTCTCAGCGGTTTCTGATAGCAACGCATATCCCCGGGAAGTCCAACTTCATAGCGGACAGGTTGAGCAGAGCTATACTCATGCCACACGAGTGGTCTCTCAAACAATCGGTAGAGGAAGAGATTTTTCAGAAGTGGGGCCTTCCTTGCTGCGATCTTTTTGCTACATCCCAAAACAGCAAATGCCCCAACTTCTTCACCCTCTTCCCCCTTCCAGGCCATCCCCTCAGAGACGCTCTCGTCCAAGATTGGCCTCGGGGACTTCTCTATGCCTTTCCACCCTTTCCTCTAATTCCACAAGTAATTCAGAAAGCAACCGCCTTGAGAGCCAAGTTGATTCTCATTGCCCCTTATTGGCCTCGACAGATATGGTTTCTCTTCCTACATCATTATCTTTTGGTACAGCCTTGGCATCTGGACCCAGCTCCAGATCTGTTGACCCATCAGTCGGGGCAGCTGCACCAATCCCTACATTCTCTCAACCTCACTGCTTGGTTGCTCCACTTCCGTCCTTAGCCAGGCTTCCTATGATTTCTAATCCCGTCCGGGATATCATAGTAGCTTCCCTTAAATCTTCCACCAGAAGGATTTACACTAGTAAATGGAAATGTTTCTCCTTCTGGGCAAAGGCAAGGAATATAGATCCCTTTACTGCCCCAATTCATTCGGTCTTAGACTTCCTAGCCAAAATTTTTCCTTCAGGGTCTTTTGCCTCTACAGTAAAGGTTCAGTTGGCAGCCATATCGAATTTTCATATAGGCTTATCGGACCACAACATCATGTCCAATAAGCTTTGCAAAGCCTTCCTTAAAGGTGTATATTTACTTAAGCCTCCGATCAAAGACCCTCCACCTCAGTGGGATCTTAATTTAGTCTTAACATCCTTGATTCTCCCCCCCTTTGAACCTGCGGTCTCCTGTTCATTGAAATTTCTTTCCTGGAAGACACTTTTCCTAGTCGCCATTACTTCTGCTAGGAGAGTATCAGAGCTTCACGCCCTCTGCATTCGTCCTCCCTACTTAATCTTCCATAAAGACAGAGTTTCTCTAAGGACTAATCCATCCTTCTTACCCAAGGTGGCTTCGCAGACAAATTTAAATCAATCAATTGATCTCCCAGTTTTTTCCCAAACTATACTAATAGAGCAGAGCAAAAGCTACATTATCTAGATGTTCACTGCCAGCTCTGATACTATTTGGATAGAACCAAACAAATAAGAAGGTCTGATCAACTGTTTTTATCGTACGCAGAAAATAAGAAAGGCCTTCCTGTTTCCAAGGTAACCCTATCTAGGTGGTTGTTTTCTGTGATTACATCTATTTATCAACTCAGAGGCAGGGAATTAACTTCTAAGTCAAAAGCCCATTCAACTAGAGCACTAGCTACATCTACAGCTTTTCAAGCTAGACTACCAATAGACACTATCTGTGCGGCAGCCACATGGGCCTCTCCTCATACCTTTATTTCACATTACAAATTGGACATGGCCTGAAGGGACAGAGCAACATTTGGTTCCACCATTCTTAAGAGTCTGCTCCAATGAGCCACCCAGGATGAAGGTGCTAGGGACGCGGTCCCATCCAGCAAGAATAAAGGCGAGACTGACAACTTAACATTGAGAAGTTATGTACCTACCATAACGTTCCATGTTAGTTGTCTTCTCTCGCCTTCTTTCTTGCATCCCACCCACCATCCCCCTAGCCTGGACAGACCGAGAAGATCTTCCCTTCCTTGAAGGGTCTTTTATTCCTTTGTTCAGGTGTCCTAGGATATATATAGTGTAGATAATTATCTTTGGGGGGTTTATCCCTCTTCCTCCTCCTTCCAGTTGGAGGATTTTGTTTTATTGGCCTATGCTAGGTTTTTCAGCTTCCAAACGAGATCTGGGGAGTTATCGCCTAGCATCATGGGATATAGGGTTGCCTCGAGCTGGTAAAATAAGCTCTCGAGCTTTAGTAAGTGGCCGAGTCGGAGCCGAGGATCGGCTCCAAACCCATCCAGCAAGAAAGAAGGCGAGAGAAGACAACTAACATGGAACGTTATGGTAGGTACATAACTTCTCATTATAACTCATTTATATGAAATAGTATACAATAATCAAAATTGGGAAAATTTGACATCAAAATTATATAAAATTTTAATAAATTATAAAGTTAAAATCAATCAAAAATTTTGGAATCGTATAACAAAAGGTCATTCAATAAATGTATCCCTGGAAAACAAAACCAAAATACTAAATTCTGTTAAACTGACATCCAACATACAATTTTGGAGAATTTACACATGAAAATTTTTGCACAGATCTTTTTTTACGCCAAATAGATTACAAAAATGTAATACTTCTAATAATGTTACATGTTGGAGATACTTGCAGAGTTGTAAAGCAGATTGGATACATGTATTTCATGACTGTATTAAAGTTAAAAAATTTTGGGAAGATGTCAGCAGTTTCATACAAGCCATATTCTCAGGTACATTTGTAGTAAGTAAATCTCTAATTTTGTTGAATGTTAATGAGAATTTAAATTGAAATAATAGCAGTCTCTACCTACTATGGAACATTCTAGCAAATGCTAGAAAATGTATTACCAGAAAATGGAAATCAAATCTGGAACCATCATTTAAAGAATTTCTGCTAATATTGAAGGAAACTGCATTACTGGAAACCAGAGTAAAACAGCTAAGATTAGCACCAAGACGATGGAACAAGAATCCATGGGAAAAAAATACTATCACTTATTGAGACACTAAACTTGAATTCAAACTCTTAATGAGAGTAAAAGAAAAAGGAACAAATGATCTCTCATTAATATGATGTTACTCTGACTAGACTGATCAATATAATAATTTAATTTCAGGCCAACTGTAAATATTGTATATAGTTAATCATACTGTTTTACTTATCAGAAAATGTATTAAGATTATTATACAATGGATTAATAAAAAAACACTTGGAGTAAAAAAAAAAAAAAAGAAAAAGAAAAACATATCCAAAGTGATTTTTGATGTGAGAGATTTAACACGTATGACTATTAGATGATGTCCTTCCAAGATTACTGTTACAGTATTCCTTACAAGAGACATATCCTATCAAGGATAGCCACATATCTAGCTGGTATACCAAAGCCTAGGCCCTTTCAAATGCCATATGCTCAATGTATGACCCTAAGCCCAAAGAGATAAGGTACATTAAGGACATATGTACCTAAAACTTCACAACTTCTTTGCCACCAGTCTGAACATCATACTTAGCTTTAGTCTGTCGGTCATACATCTTTGAGCCAATATCCAAGCCATCAGGCGGATAAGTACGTCATTGGAGACCTTTCCTTTTTCTTTGGTATACTCTACTGTTAAATACATGTCCCCCAGAAAAAGGAAATGCCATTGTGGGAAAGGGGACTATCACAGTAAGTGTTTATTCTCCCTAGGTGTAGAACATAACCATTCTCAGCCTCCTGCCCTTAAAAAAAAAAAAAAAAAAAAAAAAAAAACAAACCAAGAGGTTTTATAAGGTTCCTGATAGTCATGTTTCTTTGCAAGAATCCCACATCTGATGCTTCTGTTATTTCCCTTTTAGCTGATAAACCCACTTCATTATTTCCTTCTCACAAAGGCTTACCTGCAGATATAGACAGCAGACCTATAGACAGACTTGGAAAGAAGGTCTATACTTCTCCTACTTTGGCTTTTAGAACCATTAACAATCAGACACATATGACAAGATATGTTCTGTCTCTTCTTTCCCTGTTGTTTGAAGTCCTCAGTGATATGACTGATTCTGATCGAAAGAAAGAAATGGGAATTAAGGGGACAGTATGTGCAGAATAATGTTTTGGATGAGGAATGAGGGTTAAGGGGAGGCTGGAATTGAATGAACTATGCAGTGTTCAAATGACAATGATTTTATAGTAGATTTTATGTGATGTATAATGTTTGCAGCTAACATATGTCAGTATGGTTTGTTTTCATTTGTATACATGTATGATTGCCTTTGTCATAAGAGATAAAGAGATGAGTCAGTGAAGATGTTTCTTGTTTTAAAAATAAAGTCTTTGGCATTACCATTGCTTGATTCTGGCTCTTAGGTGGCTAGAAGCTCTATCATGCGCAGCTATGATAGCTGCTGATGCTTTTTCTGGGGCAGCTACATCAGAATCAGTTATTCAGAAGTATTATTGGCTTGGACGTCAGTCCCTTTCTGAGAATGGTAAAGCCAGGTTATCGCATTCTCCTTTGGATACTCAAAATCACTTTAGGTCTGCTACTGCAGACATATTTAAAGTTTTCCAGGACAAAAGTAAGGCAATGCAAGACTTAAAAAACACATTTTCCTTTCCCCCGTCACTAAGTATCAAAGGAATTATCCTTCTAAAGCACGTCCTTTCCGTAGCAGACAGCAAAGACAACCTATTAAAGATAAGCATCCGTATATAAATCAGGCCAGGTCTTGCACCAAAAAGCCTTCCTTTCCAGACAAATCCACTTTCCTGTGACTGTCTCTCCTGACATCCCTTCAGCCAGATTCCTTTTTCTCAAAGACTGCTTCTCTTTTCCAGTTTGGCAGCAGATCACCTCAGATAAGTAGATTATGTTCATAACTAATTCCCTACAATGGGGTTCTGGAAGTTTGCCCTACAACTTCCAATGAGTGGAGCCTAAGCTCTTTGATAAAGTCAACTTAGGTCCTCACATTTCAAACAAATGGTCATATGTCTGGAACCATAGGGGTTAATAAAGAAGTGTAAATTGCAAACTCTTAAGCACAAACTATTTTATAGTAGTAGTAGTATTCCTTAAGTTCCAGGTCTTAAACTGGATTTTATGTCACATTAAACATAGTAACTATTAAATTTGTAATATTTTGCAAACAACACACAATATCTCAGGAACCACTCAAGTTATGCACATACTGTTAGCAGAACTTTGTTCATCCAGATGAGAGCTTTCATATGAGGCTAAGGAGTGCTGTCTGTGCTACCTGGTTGTTGAGATGTTTAGAAAAACATAACATTTATGACAATATAAATAAATATTATATGGACAACAATTAATATCTCTTTAGCAGTACTAGGCAGAGATTAAATATCAATACAATTGTATTTCCCATTGTGTAAACTTAAAGATGAAATATTTTAATACTTTGTAAGTGGCATGGTTTTGAGATTATTAATGGAAAAATGAGCAAACAATATTTGACGCCTAGAGGCATCAGTAGGTTGTAACTGCAGAAATATTGGCTATAATGAGATAATCAAGCACAGCTAAGAGATGTCTTGGATGTCTCTTCCTCCTTTTTTGGCATTCCTTAACCTCTTCAAAACCAGTTGTATCTGTTTTCTCTCGTTCTTCAGCATCTATAGGATCAGGGCAGTGTTCAGCCAGTTCTGCCCCCTCAAAGAGGCAGAGGTTTCTATTCATGATTGTTCAGGTTCCTAAGAAAGAGGGGTCCAGGATACCTCTCCCAGATTATTCCTTTCTCAACACTTTCTTTCTGGTGCCCAGTTTCAAGATGGTAACTCTTCAAACTGTATTGCATATGCTTCTTCCCCAGGCTTTTGTGGTATCCCTGGATCTTAAGGATGCCAATCTTCGCATTCTTATTCCTCCTCTTTTTAGGAAGTTTTTGAGATTCCCTATCTCTTCCTGTCATTATCAATTATCTGCTTTACCCTTTGGTTTTGCTATAGCTCTGTACGTATTTACCAAGTGCCTTGATCCAGTCATAGCATATTGCAGACTTCATGGCATTCAGATGTTTCCTTATCTGTATGACCTTTTCATTCAGGCTCCCTGTTCTCCTCCACTTCTAAAGGAATTAGAGTTTACTATGGTCTTTCTTTGTAGTCTTGGGTTTACTCGAAACCTAAAAAAGTTGATTTTGGCTCTCTCTCTCGAGATCAGGATTTTCTTGGGCGGCAAACTTCACACTCTTTCTATGAGTGCTTTTCTTCCCATGGCAAAGGTTGTGTCTTTCACAGAATTCTTTCAGAACTTTCATCTAAAGATAAGCTCTGCAAGAGAGATTTTAAAAGCCCAAGGGTTCATGGCTCCACTATTCAATGATTCCATATACCATACTCCATATGAGGAAGCTACAGTGGTACCTCAAAGTAGCTGTGCTCCAACATTCCCATCCCTTAGACTTCCATATTTTTCTCTTGTCTTGTCTAAAAAGGACTTTCTATAGTGGAACAGCCAGACTTCCTCTCTTGTCTTGTCAAAGAAGGACTTTCTATGGTGGAACAGTCAGACTTCCCTCAGTCCAAGACTGCTTTTTCTGATTTCCCCCACTGCTCAAGAGCTGTTTACTGATGCCTCATACCAAACCTGGGGACCTTGTTCCTACAATATCCGGCCTCATACCAAACCTGGGGACCTTGTTCCTACAATATCTGGGTTCAAGGGATTTGGTTTCTTTGAGTGATGATGGATCATATCAATATCAAGGATATGAGGGTTTTGATTTTGTCTGTTCAGTCCCTGTACTACCACTGGTTTTCAGGTCCCCTCAGAGTATTCACAAATGACACAACAATCAAGTGGTACACCAACTAACAGGGAGCGACAAAGTCCTACTGCCTTTGCCAACTTGCCATGATAGCTTATGATTTTGCTATCTGACAGTTTAATTCTTCAGGCAGTCTATATTCCCTCAGCCATTGTGGCAGACACTATGAGCAAATCCAGGGAAGATCCTCACAAATGTATGCTGCACATGGAGGTCTTCCTGGACATTGTTCATCAGTGGAGTATTCAAATAGTTCTATTTATCTATTTGCCTCCCTCCAGAACAGACAACTCCCTTGATTCTGTTCCAGGTTTCCAAGCTCCTTGGATTGGAAAACAGATGCCACATCCTTCTCTTGTTGATGTTACGCATTTCCCCCTTTTCCTTTTCTGCCAAAGGACCTACACAAGATTCTGTTGGACAAGCAAAATATCTTGTTGTGACTGTCTTTTAGCACAGTAAGTACTGGTTTCCCATGCCTCACCTGCCCAAAGGCAATCATCAGAAGTTACTTCACAAGATGTACTTGATCACATAAGAAAAGGGCATGCTTATTCACCCTCATCTTCTAAACCTGCAGTTGACTCTTTGAGTGTTAGGATTTTAATTCTTTTAGGCATCATTTTTCTGAGGTCTTGCAACAGGTTTTACAAGAGGCTAGAAAACCAAATCTAAAAAAATCTTACATTTCTAAATGAAAAATAATTTCTTTGTCTAGTGCCAAAAACAAGGCTAGAACCCCTTTTTTGTGGACATTCCTTAGGTTCTTTCACATCTGTGTGAGGTGCCCAACTAGAGTTTGGCTTATTCTTCTGTTGAAGCCTGTTTGTCCATTTAACCTTGTTCGACCATAGATCCAACTTTATCTTCTAGGTCTGAGGTTGTTTTTTAAAAGGCATCTTTCACATTAAGCCTCCAAGAAAACCTATTCTTTCTTCTTGGGACGTTAATTTTGTGCTTAAAAAAATTAAGTCTACCACCTTTTGTCCTGCAATTAGTTATTCATTGACATTTTGTACTTTGAAAACTGCTTTGCTGGTAGCACTCACTTCTGCCAAGAGGATTCTTGAACTCAGGCTGTTATGACACTTTCTCCCTTTTCAGTTTTACACAAGGACAGGGTTTCTTTTCAAACTAATCCTTCTTTTATGCCAAAGTAATCAATGACTTGTCTTTGAACCAGTCTATTAGTCACCTCAGATTTTACCTTGATAAAAGTCAATATAGCAATCAATCTGAGCAGCATTTTGTTTCTTTTCATGATAAGAAACAAGGTTTGCCAGTTTCCAATAAAACAGTTTCTTTCTGAATATCAGAGGCTAGTTCTTTTTGTTAATATTTTCATGGGAAATACAGTAGCGCCCTTCTTCTTTTCGAGCCCACTGTACTAGGACTGTTGCCTCCCTGGTACCTTTTCAAGGGCTTTGTTTTCAAGTACATTCTTGAAGCAGCCACCTGGTGCTCTGTTAATAATTTTACTAAACACTATAAACTGGATGTGTTATCTAGGACCAGAGCGGTTTTGCCAGGTCCATTCTCCAAGGCATGTTGGATAATTCTCACTTGCCCTCTTCCACCAATCAGTGTTTTTACTAGCTTTGGTACTCTCCCATTTGTAAGGAATACTGCCAGCCGTGGTCTTTGATGGACATAATACAGTTGTGTAAGAACTTATCCTAACAGTGGATATCCTATTAATCACTGTTGAAGTATTCCATCCCTCCCTCCTTCCTCTCTTTTTATTTTTTCTCTGGCTGAAGGGTATTCCTTCTTTTATTTTCTGTTCTCTTTTTCTGGGTGGACATGTATTGCTGTCTATAGTTACCTTTACTTCTGTTCCTCTTGTTCTCTTGGAGTAAGTAAGTCTGGGGGTTTTAGCTAATGTATGCCCCTTATGTCCTCAGGCTTAGGTCATACGTTGGACATACGGCTCTTGGAAGGGTTTAAGCTTTGGTATGCTGGCAGGACATCCCTCTTGTAAGGAATAGTGTAACAGTGATCAGTAGGACATCTACTGTTCTGGTTAGTGTTTACACAGCTGTACTTTCTCAAGTCTGTCATTCTTCTCATAATTAGGACATCCTTGTAAGATTCTGCATTTTCTACATTTCATCCTTTTGTAATATCTCTTTCAGAAGTGAAAGGAATTTTCAACAGCAAATTCTGTAAGAAATTTTGAGATTGTCTGGGCCTAGGGATTTTTTTTGCTATCTGTTTGCTCCCATTTCTTGTTGCAAATTGTTTTGTTTTACTGGTACAGCAGCTGCTGCATTTACAGGAGATGTCCAAGCTATAAGACAAAAGTGTATGACTTTGATGTAATCCCTTCCCAAGTTCTTAAGCATTTGGCAGCAGTCCTAGCAGAACCCTAACAGAGATCTTTAGTAGGTCTCTGATCAGAAGGAAGGTGAGGGATTATGTACAACTAATTGGTTGTCCACCTTTTTAAGTTTAGAAAGAGGACCACTCTGAGTAATCACTAGCCAGTAACTATTAAGGCATTGTCTGACAGAGTACTAGAGAAGGCCTATAATGAATGACTAAAGCTATTTTTGAAGGATAAAAATCTCTGAAACTTGAAATAGCAGGAATTTGCAGCTAAAAAGATCTTGCAGTCAAACCTCCAACATTTTTGTTGCTCAGCTGCAGTGAAACAGTACTCTCAGGAGGCTTATTAGTAAGATGCTTGGGTTAGTGGCACTGAAGAATCTTATCAACTAAGTAGGTATATTGTCAGAAGAGCAGCCACAGAAGTTCATGGCCAAGAGAAGACTGTCCAGGGACAAGTACTTCTGTGGTGTACCAAAGGAGTTGGAGTTGAGGACTAGTGCTGTTAGTCATATTTGTGTATTAATTTTGTGTATGTCATCACAAATAGTAAATAAGCTAAACATTGTGTTGCTAACATAAAGACAGGATGGGTTGAAAAGTCTGCCAAAGGACACGGATTTCCAAGATAACAAAGCCAAGAAACTGCAGCTGCTAGTCATTGCAGACAAATGCAAAGTGTAACACTGTGGCCACAACAACCACCTGAATGCCAAGTAGTGACCTAAAGGGATAGTGTTCAGAAGCCAATCAAAGGACCCTAAATCACCAGGTGTAGATAGAAAAGGCAGCTGCAGAAGCCAGCAAGGTGTTGGCCTACATACCACGTGACATAGGATTCAAAGATCAGAAAGACTTCAGAGAGAGTCAGTGTAATGGTAAATAATCACATTACCTGTGCAGAAATTAATTAATGAAGTTGGTTAATTAGGGCATTGGCTCCAAAGCTGCCATCATCCTTTGAAGGCTGATGTTGATTACACCCTTATGAATATGCCGACTGATTTGTCATGATACTGTATAAAAGCAGGATTAGCATGTAACTTCTTTACTTATTCTCACTGTTATTTGCTCAGAAGTGTTTCTGAAGAAACCCTTGTATGAATTGTGTTTTTCAGTCCTTTCTTCATTTTTCATGTCGAAATCAAGAATTATCAGTACTTGCCATCCATGGATACTGTAAGGGTATGCCTTCTGTTGCTAAGCTGATTATTAAGTGTGCTTGTGATAGTTAAATGTCCTAAAATATTAACACACTTTGTGTTTATTTGTCTAAGTCCAGAGTGTGACACTGCCAACCCACCCAACTGGAATTTTGTAAATAGTTATATGTCATTTCTGAATATTGATATGATTTATACAGAACTGTATGTTGTGTACTGAGCTTCAAGAATGTAACCACAGCATACCCGGCGGGAACATAGAAGCAGGGCCGGCCTTAGCTGAAATGGCGCCCTAGGCGAAGTACTGCTGTGACGCCCCTTAAGCCCCACCCCACACCATATTTAAGGAACACCCTTATTTCAGCCACGCCCACATATGGGTCACTCCCACCAAAAGCACTCCAGTTTTCAATTTTTAAATGCATGAAAAATCATACTGTAACAGATACCTTGCAGTATAGTTAAACTGCAAGTGCAGCCTGAGGGCTGCTTATGCACATTTGTCAACATTTGTGTTTTATGCAGAGGTAAGTCTGCTATTACTCACATGGAAGGTTGTAGCCTCAAAGGACCCTGTTTTGCACAAAAAAGTCCTGGCTCTGCACCTCCTCTTACTTCTGTTAAGTTGGAAAAAAGTACCATTTTTGACATGCATGGTCTATTTTAGGCAAAAGGCATAACACCCAGAAATAAGTCTACGGATCCGACAGACTCGAGGGCAGGGTCGGATCCGAAGTACCCAGTACTATCGGCGCCGACCCACTCCCAGCTCCAAGGCTGCATGGCTCCGAGCCCGGATAGCGGGTCGGAGAAGGAGCAATGGGCTGAATAAATGGGGTCGAGCTCCCCCCCAGAGGGGGGGGGGGGCAGGAGCACTCCCATCTGCATCTGGGCCTGGATGAACCTTCGCATCATCCGGTCCAGATCAGCATCAGAAAGGCTATAGGTGGATCTCGAAGAGGCTACCGAGGTAGGCCTTGAGTGCCGCCTCGATAGCCTCGACGGAGATCAGGTCTCCTCCTCCTCCTCCTCGGGGCCCGGGGAGAAACAAGGTGACCGGAGCCGAGGAGGAGGAGATCCAGTAGCTGAAGCAGCCGGAGGGGAAGCCTGCTTAGCTGGGGGGGGGGGCGAGATGGAGGTCTCGGCCCGCCACTTATGGTGCTTCTCCCTCCACTCCCTCTTCCTGGCCTCCCTCTCCTCCGACCCTTTAGCGGGAGTTTGAGTCCCGGGTGGAGGAGGAGGGGCAGGAACAGTAGAAACTACCAGGGTAGGTACTACTGGAGGGGCGGAAGCCAAAGCCGAGTCGGGGGGCAAAAGTCCCGCCAGGACCAGCTTTGACCTCCGCTCTTTCAATGCCCTGGGGTTGAACGCTGCACAGATAGTACAGCCCGAAGTGAGGTGTTCAACCCCAAGGCATCGAACGCACCGAGTGTGGCCATCAGCCGGAGAGAGATTATGGCCACACTCGGTACATTTAGAAAAGATAGGCTTTGGGGCCTCGGACATCTTTTCTTTTTAACAAAAAAAAAAAAAGATTTTGAAACAGAAAGACTAAACACACACACACAGGACCCAAAGAGACACTACACAAGCACACACTACGCAGCCAGCGAGGGGAGGGAATTATACCAAAAGTATATAAAACAAAGGGGAACCTAACTCTTTCACACAAATATTAAATTTTTAGCAAAAAAAATTACACTTAATATTCAAAAAACGGCACTTAGCTTAAGGAGCTCAAGGATCAAGCCTTCCACCATGCGCGGCAAACTAGATCTGAGGTCATGGAGGGTGAGCAGGGCATTATGGGTGAGGGGAGGAGCTAGGAGCTCGGATCCATAAGCTGGAAACTATTGTCGGTTCGGATCCGATATCGGATCCATACCCCACAGGTTGCTGACAAATGAATCTCCTACTTCAGATTAATTGTTACTGTTTGGCTTAGATTTAGTGTTGGTAATGGGTCAAGAACTTACTCCATAGGCAGCTTACAACAGGTGACAAACCAGATGGTTACATTTTGCAGCACTGACAAACATATGCTTCAAAACCATATCAGAACACACCTATCAGCTATACAAAACACCAGGTCAGAGTCCATCACCCAAAGAACTTTGTTCTAAGAACTAAGATGCACAATTTGCCTATCAAAATTATACCACCATACTCTTCTTACGGAAAAGGATTTATACCATAGAAGCTAAATGGAACACTGAAATCACACAAACTGTGTTCACTCCTATTTGAATAGGATGTGGCAAGTAACTGTTAATATACATAAATCATTGTCTTTAATTGAAAATTTTGCTTTATGAAATACCAGGAATACCCATGACTGTCATGTGTAACGTCATGTCATTCCCACAATTCCAATATTTTAGAGCCTCTAATTAAAAATCAAAATAAATAAAAAAATACTAAAGTAAACAAACTTAAAGCTTTACAAGATAAAAAAAAATGTTTGGCCTAAAATTCCAGCTTCCATAAAATGTAATCTTCCATTAAGTAAGAAGCTGAAATTCCAGAATTTAATACCATCTTTTCTGAGGAAAAGAATTGTGTCTTTGGTAACTATTGTGCCTACTTACCTACCTACCTACTTGGTAGACCTTCTGTCAAAGTGTTTCACATCTCTGGTAAGTCTCTCTCTAAAATGAATCAACCAAAAACAAAACACAAGTGTCCTGAAAGACAGCCAGTAAATACTCACATACAGGGTGGAGCTCATTTGTTGGTATTATGCCAATATCTTTAAAGTCCCAGTGGCTGACATAAGGGCAATAAACTACAGGACACTTGGATGACTCACTGGAAATTGATTACTACTAGTATTTCAGAAATGTGCCATCTTATTTACTTTCTGTCATGGGTCTATTTCTGTTAGCATCCAATGGATGAGTTGGAAGGGTGGCCTAATGATTAAAGTGTTTGCCTTACAAACCCAAGGTGCAGGGTTTGAGTCCCACAAGGGATAATTGGCTAAGCTTAAAATGGCTCACAAGGGCATTAAGCTTAGTACTAACCTATGAGATACGCATTCAAAGTACCCATATATTATACTACCAATTCAACAGCAAGACAAGTTCATGACTACTGAATATTGTCCACATCATACCTTTCTTAAAGTTATCTTGTAAGCAGTCATGCATCACACTTTTGGATTCACCTTCTACTTAGCTTTATAGCATTAGACTTTTCTGCTCATCCTCATCTGAAAAAGGAACCACTAATTAGCACAATTACAAATTTATCCAATCCTGTTATATTCTTCCTTATGTTTTCCATCCTAAATTGCAGACTAATAGTGCTGTATATCATTTTGTAATTTGCAGGTAGGCTTCTCCTTCCATCTGTTCCACAGTACAAGTTATAAAGACATTAAAGTGATATAGTTCCAACTTCTGAGCCCTATTGTAACTAATTAGTAAGGCCCATTTCTGTGCATGCATTAATGTATAACAGCTTTTTGCATTCCAGTCAGGTTTTTACCCTAACAACCCCACTTTTTTAACTCAATCTCTTGTACAGGAAATATCAGGTGTTGTCAAACTGGTAGTAAGCCACATGCACGATGAGCATTTCTTGGTCAACAGCTTTGATCATTCAGGAAAACTATTACATTTATATTTATTAACTACTGTCTATTCCCACCAACAAAACAAACATAATAAAATAAATAAATAACTACATAAGGCGCCTTTTACAAGGCCAGCCTGTACGGCGCCCTAGGCGGTTGCCTAATTCGCCTATGCCTAAGGCCGGCCCTGCATAGAAGATTAACTTAGAAAATTCAAGAAAATAAGTTGAAATTAAGTGCTTTACGGTGTGCTATAAAAGTTAGTTACAATGCAACAAGAAGGCAGGATGTCTAGAGCTAGAAGTTTTTTATATTGTCATGGAGAGAAGTAATTACTAGGTTTAAAATGTAAAGTGTTTTATTGCTTTATAACTTCCTAGCAGCTGCACATCTGAGAGATACACATTTCTAACATGGAGATGTTATGTTTCTGTTTAGCCTGGGAACTGAAGTCAGGTAACAAAGAGTGATGTCATCCAGGCTAGCCCAGCAGTAAAATGTGATATTGATGTAAGAAGAGAGAGACTCTGCATTTTTGTATTTTGTCTTTGACCTGGAAACATCCACTCATTATCATCATCCGCACTTGCTTGCTCTGTAAGTAAGTTTTAGGCATAGTATCTCTTTTAGATATAGATAGGAATATAGTAAAGATTACTTTAGATGTTTTCTGTATGTATTTGAGACTGTCCTGCAGTGTTGTATTAAAATATTTCCTGTGATTCTGAACTCTGAAGTAACTGTGCTGGATTTATTGAGTATTGTCTTGTTCTTTTATTATGTATTATTAAATATATTTTAACCTATCTTTGTGGCCGATATTTTTGTGAGACATATTTAAGCTGTTAGACTATTTGCATGTGTATTTGATGACACTGTACAGGCCACTCCTAAATAGCCTTGCAAGTCTTGGTCAATAGTAACATTACACAGTAGGATTGGACACCCTTTGTAAGTGCCTTATAGTAGCTGATAAAGAGTTGGTTGGTGGCATTGATAACTACCTTATAGTCTGAGCAGAAGGGGCATAGCTGGTAAACCTGCATCAGCTTTTCACAGGTGTGTGTGTGTGTGTGTGTGTGTGTGTGTGTGTGTGTGTGTGTGTGTGTGTGTAAATATAAATCAAATCTCAAAGTGTGTATGTGGGTGGGTAGGTTGTGTCTGTGTGTGTGTGTGTGTGTGTGTGTGTGTGTGTGTGTGTGTGTGTGTGTGTGTGTGTGTGTGTGTGTGTGTGTGTGTGTGTAGGTGTGTGTGTGTGTGGGGGGGGTTGTCAGCTACTTGGGCAGAGACATGAAGCACTGGTTGGACAGAGAGGGTGTTGGAGGTTTTAGCTTGACCACTCAGCTGAGATCTTAACCCTACAGGTGTGCCAGTGGGGAATTTTTTTGGGGATCTGGATAGAGATGGAGAAACCAGCCCCAGACTGACTGAGATTTGTGCTCTTAAGGGAAATTGCACTTTACTGTATGTGTGTACTTGCCATCCTCCCATTGTGTACATCCCTCACTGTTGCCATTGATGAGGATTGAGGCTCCTTGATAACTGGAACACTGCAGGGGCGTCACACAGGGCATGATATTACATCTTGTAATTTGTGTCAAATGTTTAATAAGGCTGCAAGCCTTAGAATGGTTAAATTGTAGTGTTTTTGCTTGACTTAAAAGGGAAAGCTCATTAAGCTTCAAACCCATTATAAAACAGCAGAGCAGGCTTATAGACATAAAGAGCAGGCTTATCTTTCTTGAGGGAGAAAAAGACCAAGCAGGATAAAAACTTGTGACATTAGTAATACCTCTAATGTTCAGGAAAGGCACACATCACATTACTTCATGCAGAAATAAAAGTTAATTTTATACATGTTCAGTAAGAAAGAAACACAGGTGCTTGAGATACTGACTGCTGGGCTGTGACCTCCTTAATAGCTGTTAACTTTGTACCACCAGAATTATAGATAAATCAAAAATAATTACAGGGAAAGTCCCAACGTTAAGGATGCTTGTTAAGTACTGGTAGCTATTAATTTAGAATTTCTCCAGAAATTTCTAACAGTACTAGGGCCAGCACAAACATATGAACCACACGTCCCTAAAAATTCTGGACAGTGGAGAGGTATGCCCCTCCAAATGGGAAAAACTGTCAGAAAATCATATCTGCATTTATTTAAAAAATACACAGCCTTCCCCTGCCTAGGGTCCAGAACTCCATGCATGTCAGGATTTGTGGTTTCTTTAAAAAAGAAAAGAAAAGCATCTGCTTATTTGCCCCATCCCCAACCCACCCACATTGCAGTAGAGGAATTTCCCTGAAGCAACATCAGCCCCTTCTAAAACAGCCCAGTTTTAGAATCACTTGGCTTACACAAGGTGATTATATCTTCTTACATGTGAAAGAGATAGAAATGTTGCTTCAGAAGAGGCTGGCTGTACTTCTAACTGAAACACTGAGGAGTTGTTTGGCATTGGCTCAGACTACCTCAGTGGACCAGTGCTTGAGGCAGCCTGAGTCAGTATGAAATACATGAATGGACTTGCAGAGGTATGAGTGTGGATGAAAAAGTGTGTGTGTATGTGAGTGTGTGTGTATGTATGTGTGTGTGTGTGTGTGTGTGTGTGTGTGTGTGTGTGTGTTTGTTTTTTTAAACATTATTATTAAATAATATATGCTCTATGATCCCTCCCTTATGAACTGTTTGAGTTCTTCTGATGGATGAAGCTCTAACAACCAGCCTGGTAGATGTTATAATTTTTTTGTTTATGCATTTAATGTTTATTTGCGTATAACCCCGCATGTGGGAGGGTTGCAGTGGTTTGCACTATATGCAAGCTGAAATATATTACTCTGGCAATTTATGTATGTATCTATTCATAAATTTAATTACAGTCAGATCTCTGAGGTGTACACTGTAAAGTGGCTGTAGTGGGTTGACACATCTTTGTGTGCAAGCGTTTTTGCTAGTGCACAAGGGATTGTAATAGGTTGCACTATAGGCATCTGACAACAGCCAGTGAATATATTATGATGTTACTTACATAACTGAAATATCTCATGTAAAATATATTCCATATGTAGTAGCGTTGATAGAACGCTACTACATATTAGAAAAAGTTGTTTAAGAATGGTGTTGGTTATTTTAAGCCTGCTTGATCTGTTTGCTTCTGAATTTATTATGTACTGTCCAGAATTACTTGCTTGCAGCAACATTTCCTGTTTGAAGTGTGACTAGCTTTGTTATTGTACATTAACTTGGGGATTCATCTGTACAATTGCTAGTAGGCAAGAACTGCATTACTCAGCTGTTGTTTTCAATACTGTGTACCCAATGTGTAGGTCTTTTCTAGCATCTTTCTAGGATCCTTGCTTTAATATATGGACCTAGGTTACTAAATCTAATAGCTAACCTGCCTGCTATATTATTATTTTATATTACTGCATTAAGGTGTGCATATAGGTATTTTGTCTTATATGCCTAACACTTTTTGCATTTTCTAGATTTCTAAAGACTGATTTTCTCTTCACTACAGCTCCTTCTCTCTCTCTCTCCCAAAGTTCCAAGCTCCTCAACTTTGCCTTTCCTGAAATAGGAGTCAGATCTTACTGCCTGACGTAAAAGAGCCCTGCAGTAATCTCCTACTGTGTCATCTAACTGCCACATATCTCTGTATCCTTCCAAGAAAGGAAGACAGAAAGTATGTAATTTTTTCCCTAAAAACCTGGCTACTATGTGTTTATTGTAACTACTACTTTCTAGCAGTCTAAGGTATGCTTCCAAACTAGTATAGCCAGCAGCCATATTCCCTCTCTACTCTCTGTCGCCTCTCTCTCTCTGTACAATTTTTTCAATATCTTTATGCCTGTAAATGTGTGTCTTCATTATCCCACTTAAGCTATTCTTCCTATATACATTTTTTTTATAAACTTACAGTCTTTGCAAGTATATAATTTCCAACCACTTGGTGGTGCCCACACCTAGTTCACCTTCCATAGGTCTATCCCTCTGCCTCAGATTCTACCCCTCACATTTCCACTATCATCTCCAAAGCAAACAGTTTGTCTCTTACTGCCACCACTACTGCATCCCTGGACTCTGTCCAGACCAGTAAACTAACTCTCCCTCAAGAATAAGCATTTCACTGATTGTTTTTCTCCTAGCCTAGACCTACTCTTGTCTCTACCCACTCCGTTCGCCCTGCAGGCACAGTCCGCTCCCCTACCCTACCCCCAAATCTCACCCAGCCCTAGTGCACCTAACCTTATACTTCCATAGCCACACCCCCAACCTTCATCTACCAGTTACCACACTCCATTGCTCTTTATCAATTAACAATTTCTGGCTCCTTTTGGTTAGCCTAACCATTCTACACCTGCTATTCCCTCTAACAGTCCCCACCTCTCAACTGGTCTTCAGTTTCTTCCAAATAGCTTAATCTCCATCACCCTATACCCCTCACTATGTATAGCCACTGCGGGTCAACACACCTTAACATTCTCTTATCCATTGGGCTCACCTCTCTACTTATATCTCATGGCCTAACTGGCTATGAATCCCTAACTTTTGCTACATTTCTACATCCCCTAAGACAAACAAGCCCTCTCTCTCCCATTACCTCCCTAACACACAGCAACATAACATCCTCTTCATCTTTCCTTCTACCTCAGTTTCATAGACTAATCCATATTAAATATCTCCAAATGAAAAAAAGATACCCTTCTCTCTGTAAAATTGTCAAACTATCATGTAACCCTCAAAATTGTTTACTGCTACATAGTGACATCCACCCAAACCCTGGTCCTAACTTTACCACCCTTAATACTTCTTCAGCCAATACTACCACTCCCCTCAACTTCCTAAAAAGCCCAATCTCGCTACTTATAGGTCACCTCAATATACGAAGTGTAAATAACAAAATTACCTAGCTACACGCCCTATTAGACACCTATTCCTTTGACATCATATGCCTTACTGAAACTTGGCTTAAACCCACAACTAAAGACAATGACATTGTCCCTCCAGGCTATAACATTCTCAGACTTTGACCGTCTGAATAAATAGGGTGGTGGGGCAGCAATACTGTTCAAATCTGAACTGAAGGTCACATCACTAGACATCATACCTCCCAACCTTCCCGAATTACTCGTTTTTTGCCAAGTTTTGGGGTCCAAATGAAGGGATGTCACTATTCCCGAGTGGCACCCCTTCATTTCTGATTTTTTTCCCTTTTATCTTTGAATTATTTTCAATTTCGTGCTGTCGGTGATGATGTCATCATGTGCGCAATGACGTTAGTGCCGTCAGGCCATCCAGCCAGTCGGAATTGAGCTGAAGGAAGCTCTTCCGGCTGGCCACAAATACAACTCTAATTTGAGCATTACTATGAGCGGGAAACAGAACGGAGCTTCAGAATGCCAGTCCTGCGAGCGGGGAGCTTCAGAATGGCAGTCCAAAGGAAGCAACTAACGGAGCTTCAGAATGGCAGTCCGAATGCGAGCCAGAAGCAACTAGCCGGGAACGGAGCAAAAAGGGCTTTAATGGGAATGTTTGAAACTGCCATTTCGGAACTTCTTTAAGGTAAATGCAGAGAGCTTTAATGGGAATGTTTGAAACTGCCATTTGGGAACTTCTTTAAGGTAACTGCAGAGGTGTGTGTGTGTGTGCAGGCGCCCAGGCTCCTTACATGAATTCTACTGACTGCAGTATCTTGTAATCCGAGTCTGTGTAGCACTGATCTTGTTGAGAAAGGCCTCTCCTCTAACTAGAGAAGACTGTCGAAAACTGGTTAGCTTGTTATAGTCTTACACAGATAAAGCTTGATAAGTGTTTTGTAGGTAAAGAAAAAGAAACAGAAAGCTAAATTCAAACACTTCAGAAAACTGTGATCAGTGAACTACTGTCTTCAGAATATCTTTAGTCAAGGCTAAATTCAACAGTTTTTGAATGACTGTCCTTATCAGTTTTAGGTTTTGGTGGCTGAATGTAACATCTTAGGTTACTGGCAACACCAGTCAATTCAAAATACTAGTTTGCTAGTTGCTACTGATATGTATAAATAGGCAAATGTTATCACAATGAGCAATTCAAAGATGACAGAAGGAAATGTGATGAGTTTAACCGTTCCAAAAAAAATGGTTATTGATTTCTCTGAACAGGAGTGAACATTTTTGATTCTTTTGAGAATGGAGTGTGTGTGTGTGTGTGTGTGTGTGTGTGTGTGTGTGTGTGTGTGTGTGTGTGTGTACATGCCCCCATTCAATATACCTGGTGGCTGGAGGTACTCAGGCTCAAAATCTGTACCTTCAGTACAGGGTAAAAAGAGCCTAAAGTCCCTAGATACCACCACTTCTCAGCTTTATCCAGTTTTTTTGTGTTAAGAGTTGAAGGTTGTTTGTGCTAAGAGATGATAGCTATAGTGACAACTGAATTTCTATTCCCCAGGTTTTTTGTGCTGACAGTTGAGAGCTATAGTGAGAACTAAATTTGTATCCCCACATTATTGGCTTTGTTTGTCCAGTTTTTTTGTGCTAAGAGGTTGAGAGCTGTGGTGAGAAGTGAGAAATGAATTCACTAAAGGAAGCTGCTGATTTAGCATAGTGGTATGTTGCTTTGACTGTAGTGCATAGGGTCCTGCGTTCAAAACGTGCCAGTGAAATGCATGGTGGTAACATTTATTCTAGCAACTTAACAAAATTATACAAGCAATGTTTAAAATATGTCCTTGGTAAGTCCCTATCCACCACTACTTGTGAGCTTTGTCCAGGTTTTGTGTGCTAAGAGTTGAGAGCTGTGGTGAGAAGTGAGAACTGAATTTGTATTCCCCCATTATTGACTTTGTTTGTCCAGGTTTTTTTGTGCTAAGAGGTTGAGAGCTATGGTGAGAAGTGAGAAATGAATTCACTAAATGATAGCCATTAAGTTTCAGTCTTCCCATTTTTCAGGAAGCTGCTGATTTGGTATAGTGGTATGTTGTTCTGACTGTAGTGCATAGGGTTCTGGATTCAAAATTTGCCAGTGAAATGTAGGGTGGTAATGCAGCATTTTATTTTAGCAACTTTACAAAATTATACAAGCAATGTTTAAAATGTGTCCCTGGTTTTTGACCTTTTGTCCCCCCACCCCAAAAAAAATGAAATTGAAAATAAATGCGAGACGCTGTGCAAGATGCCTATACTGTCATTCTATTTATAGTGTGGGTGTGGAAGTAAACTTTTATGATGAAAATGTTCTGAATTGGGCAGTTTTGTCATTGGTTCATGCATTTTGTTTCATTGCCTACAGTACAGCCTACTGGAAAAATGTTCAAACAATAAATTTAAAATGCGCTCTGTCTAACAAGTGTGTTGTATTATACAAGGAATATAATTTAATAAAGTCAGGAAGGTGAATCAAAGAAAAGAACACATGTATGTTATTTGTTTTGTGTGCAAGGGGCCACTGATTTGAAAACAGCCCAAAGGTAATCTTTATCCACCACTGGCCAGATGCATTTTCTTTGGAGGTGGTGTGGGTTTCAATGCTGTTTCAATGAATGTGAGTTTCAAGGGCAGAGAAGTTTTAGTGCCAAGTCTATTTTCATTGTGCGACAGTATTTCTTTGTTTATCAGATGTCTTAGTGTTTCTGCATTGTTGCTGTGCTGTAAAATGTAAAAATAATATCCAAATAATCATTGTAGAAGTAAAGCAGTATGCACACATTAGTGTTTATGGTAAATGGGCCGAAATAACCTGGTAATGGGACATTGGGATGACTGCAGGGGGACTCTGGTGCCATATTTTGGTTGTTTGTTCTTCAGTTTGTGTTTGAAAGTAGCTATCCCACAATTCCATTGGAGTGGGGTTACGTAAGTATGTATGCAAATTAGATGTTAATTCGCATACAGATTTGTACCTATTTTTCATGGGCCTTGTCCAGATTTTTGATGCTTCCAGGTTGAGAGGTACGCTAGACATAAATCCTCCACCACCTAATTACGTAGAAATTTTAACCTCTAAGCTCCAAATTAATACAAATAAAGCAATATACATTATTTGCTCATATATCTCCCCAGGTAATAACATCAGTACTCCCGAAAATACCCTTAGCTGGCTTTCCATGTCCCTACCACAAGAAACCATACTCCTTGGAGACTTTAATATTGACTGGAATGGCTGTACCTCTGCCAATCCAACTACTCATAAACCTCTTTGGCTTTCATCAAACCATTGCCTTCCCTACCAGAACCCACAAACCTAGCAAGAAACAAACCACCTTAGATTGGATACTAGTTAATAGTGACCCCCATACTTATAAAACAGGTATACTTCCCGACGATGTAAGTGACCACTCTCTTACTTACATTTCTAGGCAAAATACCCACATTCACAACCAAATAGCTTTTAAAACTACCAGAAACAACAAAAGTCTCAACCCAGTTAATTTCAAAGCTGAACTCAAAACTTGCAATTGGTCTCCCCTAAAACACCAACCTCTTGACAAAGCCGTTTCATACTTTAACAAAACATTTTTGCAAATCCTAGATCACCATGCTCCTACTTGCACTGTTAGAATTAAAAACAAACCAGCTCCCTGGCTGTCTAAGGACACAAGGCTAAACATTCGACTAAGAAATAAACTCTGGTCCAAATGGAGAAAAACTAAAAACCCAACTGACCACCTAAATTTTAGACAACTTTGTAATACCACTAAGAAATCTATAATCCTTGACAAAAAAAACTACTACCTCAAATTCCAACAGATCCAACAACAAAACCCACAAACGTTCTGGTGAATCAATAAACTACTCCACCCAGGACAGTCCAAAACACCTACCCCCTCTAACTTAACCCAAACTTTTCCCAACCAAATTGCTGACACCTTTAACAAATGTTTCTCTGAAACAGTCCAATCATTAGCAAATACCTTACCACCTGTTGCCACCACCACATCACCCTCACCAACCAACTTGCCCCAGTCATTTAACCTCCAGCCTGTTCCAACATCTCTAATACACTGCCTGCTTCTTAAACTTAAACCATGTACACCATCAGCTGACCCTCCTCCCAGCTGAATACCTGCAAATTGCAGCTGGTGTACTTGCCCACCCTATTTCTATCTTAATAAACAGAACCATTTCTGAATCTTATGTCCCATCCATCTGGAAAGTCTCACATATCATCCCTTTGCATAAGGAAGGTACCCCAAATGAATTATCAAACTTCCGCCCCATAACCCTTCTCTCTCCCCTAGCAAAAATTATGGAGAGATGTATCCACCGTCAGTTACTTCATTATCCCCTCCAAAATAACCTACTAGTGGACTGCCAACAAGGTTTCAGGCCACACCATAGTACTACAACTGCTCTTATATCCTTTACAGACTACATTAATAAAAATAGGAATACTAACCTGTTGTCTTCTGCTCTCTTCATAGACCTCTCAAAGGCCTTGGATATGGTAACCACCAACTATTGATAGGTATACTTAAATCACTTTAAATTGATTCTCAAGTAGTACAATGGTTCCAATCCTACCTGGAAAACAGAAAACAAGCAGTCCTGCAAGACCTCTCCGCTTCCTATCACCCTTGGAGTCCCACAAAGATCAATTCTTGGATCACTCCTTTTCACTATTTTCATTAATGATCTGAAAACCACCCTTCCCCAAACTACATGCATACAATATGCTGATGATTCGACTCTGATATGTGCCACATCCTCTCCAGCAAAACTCCAGACTAGCACACAAACAGTCTTTACCTTAGTTGAAAACTGGTTCCATCAAAGATGTCTCCTTCTTAACCCAACAAAACTAAAGTATTACTGTTTACTCCCACACAGAAGTCCCCCCTACGAATTTCATAGTGACATCAAATAATGGCACAGAAATTGCTCCCGACACCACCACCAAACTCCTCAGTGTAACAATAGAAAACAATCTCAACTTTGACACACACATTAACTCAACTATTAAATCAGTCAATAGAAAACTTGGATTCCTTTATAGAATCACGCCCTTTCTCACAGCCTCAACTAAGATTTCTATTGCCCAAACCCACCTCATTTCCACCCTTCTCTACATCTCCCCCATCTATACTAACCTATCCAAAAGCAATCTAAATAAACTAGCAACCTCCTACAACAACATAGCCAAATTTGCCACCGGTGCTCCTTTCTGTACCCACCATTGCCTTAATTTTAAACTTCTAGGATGGCTGGAAGTACACAATCAGCTACTTTTCCAGCAACTCATTTTTATCCACAGGATTTTACATCATCCTACAAATACTCCCATACTCTGTAACCTTTTCAATTCTTATAAAAATCTTCCAACCCTAAGATCCGCGAAAAAGCTACAAGTAGCCACCATAAAATCCAATAACAAATCCGGGGACTCCCTGTTCTCAAATGCTGTTGGCAGTACTTGGAACAAACTTCCAAGAGAAATAACATCCCTTACTTCCACCAACGTTTTCAAGAAACAATTGAACATTTTCATTAAATCCCAATGGCTCTGCCCCTGCTCCAATCCTGACTGATACTATTCTCCCTTTGTCTGTATACTCCTCAACTAAAAACATTTTTTCTGATACTTCTCTACCTCTACGTTTGACTTGACTCAACAAATTTTTTTTACTTCCTTACTGTGCTGTGTAAACTCATGTACATTCATTTTTTTATATAAACTGTAAATAACAATATGTTTTTTCTTATGTTTAGCCTAATAACTGTTTGCTATAACATTTCTGCCAGTCAGTTGCATACTTATGTAATTGTTTTGTATTTCCACTGTTTTTTTATGGACTATATGCATAAAAAATGTTTTTTCTTTTTTTCTTTTCTCGGAGCTTTTCTCCTCTGGCCTCTACTGAAAATGGACATATATCCAGTTAGACTAGTCCAGTCAACAAATGTAAAATAAAAAATAAAATAAATAAATATGTAGGAAATAAGGAAGGAAAGCGTAATTGCTTTTTGAAAGGTTGTGTGAAATAAATAGCGCCATAAATAACAACATGCCTTCATATATCCATTTTTTTATTTATAAATTTTGACCCTGCTGCCAGCCAACCCTCAAACCATCCCAGGGTCAATCAGCCTATTCATTCCTTACAGTGTGAGAGGTGATCAAGAGGCAGTTGAGAAAGGTCATTATTAAGGCAGCCATCGGGGTGGTTCAAAGTTTTGTTTCCATTTCTGCCCAGCCCCTAATCTAATGTGCACCCAACAAAGTGCACGCTAAATTAGGGTGTACCCAACAAGGTGTTGGGGAGTGGCACACAGTGGACTGTCTGCAGAGGACATCCTCTCACCTCACCTCAGCAAGGGGCATACCCTACAAGCAGCATTGTTTCTCACACCAGTCTCCATCAGGGAGAGTACACCCTCCTATATGCCTTTGAGTGCATACAAATCCACCCTCCCCCAGAAGAGGTAAGTGAACCATGTTTCTTCATTCCTGCCACTCTCATCTTGTCTCCTCCAGTGCAGGGGCTGTTAATTGAAAAATGGTCACTTAAAACTCAATCAGGGTTTCATATTTTGTGTTCCACAGTGCCAGGTATGTCCATATAAATTTATGTGTGTGTGTGTGTGTGTGTGTGTGTGTGTGTGTATATATATATATATATATATATATATATATATATATATATATATATATATATATGTATATATATATACACACACATAGATACATGCATACACATATATATATATATATATATATATATATATATATATATATATATAGGGAAGAGTGAAGAATGATGTAGTGTGAACCAGGAATGTGATTTTAAAAACAGAGAGAATCAGAGAGCATTAAGCATTTTTTTCTCTTGACCATCCAGCTCACCAGCACTATATTGCTAAGTTTATCTTAGATTTGTGTTTTCCATTAGAAATAGCTAGAAACTAGAAAGATTAGACTGTGTTTTTCTGTGATGTCAGAACTGTACTACTGAATTATTTTAAGTATTTTAAGTATTTATCTGTGATCTCTGAACTCTTGACTCGCACTGTGTAGTAAAAAGTATTGTCTTGTGTTTTGACTATTTATTATTAAATATTTTTAAACCCTTTTAACTGTGGCTGTTTTTGTAGAGATAATTTAAGTTCTTTAGAGTACTTGCATGCCTTTGGTAAAATTGTACAAAGCCACTCATAATAACTTTAGCCCTGGGCTATACTACCAATTGGATAATAATATTGCACAGTAATAATTGGACACCCTTTTAAGGGCCTTTGAGTAGCTGATAAATATTAGTGGGTGGTGGCAGCTGGTACTACTATATAGTCTGGAAAAAGGGGGCACAGCTGGAGAACCTGTGCCAGCCTTCCCCAGGAGTGTCTGTGTGGTTATATAAACTCTTCTCAAAGTGTGTGTGCACGTGTGTGTGTGTGTGTGTGTGTGTGTGTGTGTGTGTGTGTGTGTGTGTGTGTGTGTGTGTGTGTGTGTGTGTCAGCTGTTTGGGCAGGGACACGAAGCACTGGTTGGACAGAAAGGGAGCTGGAGGTTTTAGCTTGCCCACTAGGCTGAGATCTATACCCTATAGCTGTGCCAGTGGGGAGTCTTAATGGGGACCTGGAGAGGAAGGGAGCAACCAGCCCCATACTGACTGTGATCTCTGTGTGCTCTTAAGGGAAATTGCACTTTACTTTGTGTATTTGTTATCCTTTCCTCCTATATGAGACACCCCTCACTGGTGTTAGTGGTGAGGATTGAGGCTCCTTGATTGCTGGGCCAGGGCACGTGCATCACAGGTGCATTAGTTGACCCTTGGTTAGCTATTAAGAGTTTTATGGGCCCTTACTCACCACTTCCCACAGCAGCCCTAATATATAGGTTCCCCACAATACCAGACATCAGACAACAGGCTTCACTTCAGGTGGAGAAGGTGTGGTACTGACTGTCTAAGATGCACTCCCAGGATGGGAATTGTTGTAGACCACTCCCACCCCTTATGTCCCTAGCAGAAATGGAGGATAAGAATGGGTTACAGCTCCAGTAACCCAAGACATTCCCTCTGTCTCTCTAGGAGGCCACAGACCTACATTTAGGGGGAAGTACTCCATAGCCAGTCTTTCCAATTAAATCTTAGGTGCTGAAATTCTGGCTAACACCTCATGCATTGACAGGGACAATCCCCCCTCTGTCTGTCGAGAAGCTGTCTTATGCCATTCTTCAGACGTCAAAAACTTTCAGCATTGATAATCAATCCAATGATGAAGTGAATATAGAAACTTTTACTGCTGTTGGCAAGGACTGAGCTTTAGTTCGTTTGAGTGAAAAAAATGTCAGGCGTAGGAGACTACTGCTGTTACGTAGTCGATGCATACATAGCATAGTATCATATATGCATATCTGTCTCTGAGCTTGGGAACTTCAAGAAAAGGGTTTTGAATGCTGATTGGTGGACAAGATAAGCCCAGCCACAGAACCCATTAAGAAGGGTCCTTAATATTAAATCGTCTCATTCCATTTCTACAAAAAGTAACACAAGAAGCTCATATGGTAGGTACAGCAGCATTGTGTGATTCTGGAAATGGCTATATGTCTAGTTCCTTCTCAGAATATTTCCAAACAATAAACAACTGCAAAATTGAAACACAAACTATCTTGTTTTATTTAAAAGTTAAGCGCTTTCGTCCACACTACCTTCAGGATTTCCTTAGAACTGACAAACTTAATTCTTATAGCCCTAGCTATGGTTCTTACTGCTTTTTCAGTTGCTGCTTTGATTTCTATAATTGTACCCCTTTACAAAACAATTAACTTAACAAACAGGGGTCATTACTTTATCCAGGCCCTATAGTATTTGCACTCACTTCACAACAGTTCACTTTTCTCAACATATACATTTCACATCTAAACAGAAGCCAGAAGAAAAGAAATGCCACATCTTTCTGGCTGCTGCTAGTCCTTAGGACTGAAATCTTTTTCAGTGCCAAAGCTTGCTGAATTACTTAAACTGACCATTATTAAACATGCTTGTCTTATTCTCCTGTAACGTGCATCTGTCAGTGGTCTCTGTCTACATTCCAGTCATCCCTTAAACATGTATAGACTTTGCAGTGAAAACCTTCCAAAAGGACATTATGCACTGCAGAATACTCTCTCTTTGTCTCTCTCTCTCTCTCTGTCTCTCTCTCTCTCTCTTTATAAAAATGATTTTGCCATCTACAGAAAGTACTTCTGGAAATTTAAAAAGTCTTTCCTAGAATACATTCTGTTTAGTGGTAGTGACTTCTTCAATATGGATTTCTGAGCTTAATGCCTTGATGTAACAGTTTTTCATTTTTTATTGAAATCAGAGGTCTAACACCCTGTTCGTGTCTAAAGTGAATGATCCTGTTTGCATGAATCTCTTCATACAACTGACGGTGTTCTTTCCACAGCATGTTAAGAGGACAACTGTTACACCTTACATGTAAATGGATAACTGAGGTACTGTGTAGACAGAAAAGACTTAATAAGATTAGCTGAACACTCTGTTTCATGCAAGACAAAGGGTATAGTATTAACTAAACAGATCTACTGGTGTGTTGTTCTTTTATGATACGTACAACAAAATTGTGATAGGCATCATCACGGAGCATCCTGCTACAGCTGCTGCCTCTTCTGCTGCATATCAAACAAATGTCTCTGCTGAGGATATATGTGAAGCTGTAAGTTGGACTCCCATCCTCCCAGTCATTAAACACTACATGATGCTGAAGTATGGCTATGGAGCCTTAGAAGAACAATATAGCTGGGAATTCTGGCTTACCTGTCTACCCTAGATCAGTCCAGTACTACTGCTTGGATTTCTGTCCATTTGTCACATATCTTCAATAGTCCTTCACAAACTAAGATAGCACAGTTGTTTGAGGCACTTCGTATGACAGTACACCTTCAAGGGAGAGATCCTTGAGGCCATACAGTAACAGTGACCGTCCATGTGACTAACTTAAGACCGTGAGTTGAGTTTGAATAGTTTTTTATTATTTTTTTTTTTTTTTTTTTTTTTTTTTTAGCATAAGTGATATAACTGTACTGTTATTGTATTATTACGTGTTTCATGTGTCATGTATTGCACTAAATGTAACTATTACTTTTAATGATTTTGCTAGAATAAAGTTAAGCTGTTACAGGGTAAATCTGCATTTCCATTCGCTATTCACCATCTGATCCAGGAGGAGCAGTAGTTGTAGAAAGTAAGTATTATTTCATGAAGAGAGTCAAGGGCTGCTAGAAAAAAAATTGTCCAAGAAATGATCTACATATTTGAGCAGAAACATATGAGTCTTTCCTTCAAGTTGTGGTCCTGCACTGCAGAAAAATAAAGCTTGACTGTGCCTCAGATGATCAGTGTGTGAATAGCAGCACAAGCACTGGAGGGACAGGGAGGGGGAAGTCATGAGTGAGCAGCCAATGCCACCTCACTTATGCTGGTGAAGGGAGGCTGCCTACATTCACAGCAGTATCAGGATTAGGAGCCTAGCGAGCTCCATGGTGCAAGCAGTATGCTACTTGATTAGGATGTTGTGCATGAGCACTCCCAAAGGCAGCCACTGTTGAGCGGTCAAGGCTGGCACTAGGTGACACACGGCTAGGTTAAAAAAAAAAACTTGAATTTATTGTAATATGGTAAGCGCTTTCGCAAGTGTTCCACTTGCTTCAGACAACTCTCAAGTTCTATCATAAGCTTTTAAAACAATTCATTAATAAAATCAGCCAACAGCAACTTCGTTAAGACATAATTGATACTTTGTTTCAGCCCACATACATTTTTAAAGTCATATCCTGCAAGCCGATACCTATCTACAAGCACATGCTTTTTAATATATTAGGAAAGCATTTCTCTATGTCATAGTATTCAAGTATAACTTCACTTATTTGAAAAACATTGCTTCAAAACTGCATATAATAAGCATGCATGAGACAAAATGGATTATTAGGTTACATGCAGATGGGGAGAAAGATTAGATGACAGCATCACCCTAAAACCCTCACTAAAGGCTAGACGATTGTTAAAAATAAATTAGAGGCCTTTGTAATCTATAGCAGCATGGATAGGAATAAACCATTTTGCACTGCTTGTTCCTTGCCAAGTGATTGTATTCTTAATGGGGCATTCCAGCTTAGATTTTTAGCTGCTTTCTAATCCTGCCTGTTAACAGCTGTTTTGCAAGTTTACCTATCGTCAAAAGATATCAACGATACTAGAGAAGAACAATGAGGTCATACCATGTCCACAGATTTCTTAAGACGGGTAAAGACTTTAGACTTCAAAGAGGGGCCATCAAAGGCTGTTCTTATTTTGGAATGATGGCAAGGGCTCTTGTTATGCCTTCATCTGGTTCTATAGGAAGTGGAAGGCTTCTGATCCATCTTGATTCAGTAAGAATACATGGATGTTCTTCGTGTTTCACTGTTGCAGTCATAACTGTAGGGTGCTCCTGCCGGCAGGCAGCCCGAGGTCGGCCAGAATCCCAAAGTCTGGGTCCGGCGTCGGCTGTTTAAGCTAGTATCCTGACGTCAGTACGCCTTGGTACATAGCCCTCAGCCGACACCATCTTCTCCAGTCTTTCTTGCCGTGCGGTGGAAAGCAGCTCGCAAAAAGTTGGTTGGCGATTTTCGAACAGCGTATTTGGTTGTTGTCGGTCCGAAGTTCTTACTTCTCTTCTCAAAGCTAAGTACCCCGTTAGAATCTTTTTCTTGTTCCTCCGATGTCAGAAAAAGTTAATAATTGTATAGCGTGTGGGAAACAAATACCTCATAAAGATTTCCACTCTTACTGTCTACCTTGCTTAGGCCCTGACCACGACGTTTCTTGTTGTCGGTTCTGTGCCAGGTTCAACTCTCGTACTATCAAGCGCAGGTACGATTGGGCTTTAAATTATTTTGACAGACGCTTCAATTATAGAATGTCGTCGGACACTACCGGAGTTCAAAAGAAGCGCAAAGATAAAGACAGGTCTCCGAGGTCCAAACAGGACTCGTTGCAGCTAGAGCCAGCGTCCGGTTCGGCTGTCGTCAGTGAGGCGCTTTTGCAGCCCCTGTCGTCCGCCACTTCTGAACCGATGGCCGATACGGACTCCCATGGGGAGCCATCAAGGCCCACTATTTCAACTGCTGCAGGACCTTCGGACGTCGCTCCTTCAGATGGGTCCGGAACCGCTGTGCAGGTACCGGCTTCTGAGGGGGTTTTCAGGCCTACTCACATCACTATTTCAAAGGCAAAGACAAAGACTCCTGCTAAGTCTAAAGTTCCAGCTCAAGCTGCTTCTGAATCCACTCCCAAGACACAAAAACAATTATTGAGGATGGCTGAAGATTTGCTTACAATGATTAGGGGTTCTCACCCCCCTCCTGAGAAAAGGCCTCGACAGGATGTTACTCTGGATTCCTCTGACCAGGCTTCTGTATCTTCTGTTTCTTCCTCTGATCAGGACTATTCCTTTCCCCCTTATGAGGATTCGGATGCTGAGGATTCTTTGCCCTCGGCCTCTCCACCTGAGGATTTTTCTTTTGGGGAAACCTTGCATGAGATGAGGGAACATTTTCATTGGGAAGGACAGGAATATTCTGCTTCCAAAAAGAGGCTTAGAGAATTTCTTCTTCTTCCTCAGCATAGGTCTTTAGCTATCCCTCCTGTCTTGGACATTGTAGATGATGCTTTTACTGAGGCTAATTTGAATCCTGATTCCATGCCTCCTGCTCCTTCTAAGCCTGATAGATTTTATAGGGTTCCTGACTCTCATTTATTTTTAATTAAAAACCCTTCTGCGGATCCTGAAACTATTTCTCAGGGCTCTAAGGCTGCTAAGGTTGCTACTTCTAAAAATCCTATTCCCTCTGAGAAGGATTCTCGTGCTTTAGACAGGTGGGGAAAAAAGGTATATACTTCTGCTACCCTGTCTGTAAGGGCTTTAAATTGCCAGTTTCATATGTTTAAATATCAGCAATTTCTTTTGTCTGTTTTAAAGCAAAAGCTTGCTTCCCTTCCTGCTTGTGCAGAGGATAAGGAACTTCAGGATGTTTTGCATGCTACTGAACAGGTTAACAAGCATAGCTTACATTGTGGTTTTGATGCTTTGGATGCTTCTTGCAGGGCTGCTGCCTCTGGTACTGTGATTAGGAGACATGCCTGGCTTCGTGAACAAAGTTTACCTGAACAGGTTAAGGCTAAGTTACTAGATGCCCCTGTTCAACAAGATGTTCTTTTTGGTTCTAAGGCTGAGGAAGTTATTAAAAAGATGGAAGAAAAGGCAAAGTCCATGCAGACTGTAAAGGATTTCTTGCAAGTTCAGCCTCCTAGATTTTCCAGGAATTGGCCCTCTAAAAATTGGTCCTTTCCCACGTCTGACAGGCCTCAAAGGGGAAGATATAGACGCTCCAGAGGGTCGTGGTCAAGGCCAGACCTCTTACAGATCTAGACAATGGACTGCTTCTTCACCTAGAAGGGGAGAAGACAGATCCTAATCTCAAAGAAAGCAAACTCAATGACTCTCTCGGTTGGGCTTCAGGACCCCTTCACCTGGACGCCCCTCTCGGAGGAAAACTGTCTCTTTTTTACAGAAATTGGACTCATATTACCCAGGACAGTTGGGTATTGGACGTGATTTTAAAAGGTTACAAGTTCCACTTTCTCACTTTGCCAAGGACTCACGGTTGGCCAGATCTGCCAAAACTTCAATTGTCAGAGGCCTTAACTCAAGTGGATGCTCTTCTGGCCATGAGAGCCATAGAGCCTGTTCCACTCGGAAATGGGAAAAGG
This sequence comes from Protopterus annectens, assembly GCF_019279795.1. Taxonomy (NCBI): domain Eukaryota; kingdom Metazoa; phylum Chordata; order Ceratodontiformes; family Protopteridae; genus Protopterus; species Protopterus annectens. The sequence goes on from NC_056728.1 coordinate 413,290,761, forward strand.
GTTTTATTCAAGGCTGTTTCTGGTTCCCAGAAAACAAAACTCATGGAGACCTATTCTGGACCTTTCTGTGTTAAACACCTTTTTGGAAATTCCAAAGTTCAAGATGCTTACTCTGCAACAGCTAATTCCAATGCTCTCTCAGGACGCCTGGATGGTGACATTGGACTTAAAGGAAGCCTATTTGCATATCCCTATCAGACAAGAACGCAGGAAATTCCTCAGGTTCAAGGCAGGTTCGAGGCACTTTCAATTCTCTGTTCTGCCCTTTGGTTTATCTACTGCGCCCAGAGTCTTCACCAAGTGCCTGGCACCAGTAGTAGCTTACTGCAGACTTCAGGGGATCCAGATTTACCCCTATTTGGACGACTGCCTTATTCAGGCAGACAGCAAAGATCTTCTGCTTCAACATCTGGACTTTGTTCAACGTCTTCTCCTACTACTGGGATTCTCAGTGAACATAAAAAAGTCACATTTGATCCCTTCTCAACAAATGGTATTCTTGGGAGCCCTCTTAAATACAACCTTACAAAGGGCCTACCTCACTCCAGAAAAACAAACTCAGCTGGCTTCTACTTTCAACACCTTGGCAGCTCTATCTCAGCTCACTGCAAGGAAATTCCTGCAGGCTCTGGGCTACATGGCTTTCTGCATTCTGTTGATTCCAAACGCAAGGCTTCACATGAGAAAGCTTCAATGGTATCTGAAAAGTGTATGGTCACAGCATTACCACGATCTGGATATTCTGATTCCTCTGATCCCCTGCCTCCAGAAGGAGTTCCTCTGGTGGTCCAGGGCATGCACTTTAAACGAAGGAAAACCTTTTCGTCTCCCTCAACCTACTCAAATCCTAACCACGGACGCCTCGGATTATGCTTGGGGAGCACACTTTCTAGACAATTGCCAGCAGGGAACCTGGACAAAGGACCATCTTCACTGGCACATCAATCTGAAGGAAATGTTGGCAGTTCAAAATGCCCTTTAGCCTTCAAAAACCTTTTACAACCAGGGCCTCTGCTAATTCGCACAGACAACACCACGGTCATGTGGTACATCAACAAGCAGGGGGGTTCTCATTCATACCCTCTTTGCAGACTAGCTATGGATTTATGGGACACAGCTCTAAAGTTGAATCTGCATCTCCAGGCTCAATTCATTCCAGGGAAACAGAATCTCTTAGCAGACAGCCTGAGCAGAAACATTTCATATCCTCACGAATGGATGCTAGACACCAACTTGTTCAACAGGATTGCTGCAGTTTGGGGATGTCCCCAGATAGATCTGTTTGCATCCCATCTCAATCATCAGCTGCCTCGCTTTTGCACCAGGTCCTTCCACAAAACAGCATGGAGAGTGGATGCCCTGTCCTTCAGCTGGAGAAGCCTTTCAGCATATGCCTTCCCTCCTCTTCCTCTACTGCCTCGGGTACTACTGAAGATAAAACAGGACAAGCCCAAGTTCCTCATCTTGATTGCTCCAAATTGGCCTCGACAGTTTTGGTATCCAACCTTAAAGCTCCTGTTCTCGGGGCCTCCTTAGATTCTCCCACTGTACCCTTCGCTTCTGTCCCAGCATCAGGGTCAGTTACTACAGTCCAATCTCAAGACCCTTTGCCTGGCAGCTTGGCTCTTCAAAGGAATTTGATTTCTTCTAGTCTTCCCAAACAAGTTTTGGATGTTCTTTTGGAAGCTAGACGGCCTAGCACTAGGAAATCCTATGCCTCTAAATGGAAGAGGTTTTCTATTTGGATGCAGGACCGAGGCTCTGATCCTCAGGTTCCTGATCTCTCCTCTATTTTGCTTTACCTTTCGGAACTTTTATCTAAAGGACTTTCCTTTTCTTCCATTAAGATTCATGCTTCTGCTATCTCTGCGCATTTCAGTTCTGATCCTCCTGTTTTTCCACATCCTTTGGTGAAGCAGTTCTTGAGAGGGCTAAAATTTGCGGCCTCCAAGGACCCCTCCTGTCCCTGCCTGGGATCTTAATTATGTTTTAGAAAAACTTACTTTGCCTCCTTTTGAGCCTGCTGGATCTTCAGATATTAAGTTTCTATCCTGGAAGACTGTTCTTTTGTTAGCATTGACCTCTGCCAGAAGGGTCTCAGAGTTGCAAGCTCTCATGGCTGTGGAACCATACCTTATTTTCCATCAGGACAGAGTATCCTTGAGGACCAATCCTACTTTCATGCCTAAGGTGATTTCGAAAGTGGCTTTAAATCAGACAATTCACCTTCCTACTTTCTTTCCAAATCCTCAAAATAAAGGGGAAAGGATTTTGCATTCATTGGATGTGCACAGACAGTTACGATTTTACTTGGACAAGACTAAAGATTTCAGAAAGTCTAACCAATTGTTTGTTTCCTTTGCCTCCAGTTCTCTTGGAAAACCTATTTCTAAACAAACTGTTTCCAAATGGATTGCTTATGGAATCAGATTTTGTTACACTCATCATGGGAAACAGTTTCCAGGGACCATTAGAAGTCATTCTACTAGAGCAGCTGCTACTTCTACCACTTTCCTCAGAGGAGTCCCTACCAAGGATATCTTGGAAGCTGCCACTTGGAGTTCTGTGCATACTTTTTCCAAGCACTACAATCTCCCCTTGTTTTCTAAGTCTAGGGCAGGCTTTGCCTCTGCTGTCTTGCAGGGTATTCTTGCCTCCCCTTCTTCTATCTAAAGCCTCCTCCCCCTCTACACTGCTTTGGGATTCCACCCTACAGTTATGACTGCAACAGTGAAACACGAAGAACATAGTACAGTTGTGTACACCTACCATAAATGTAGATGTTTGAGTGTCTTCACTGTTGCAGTCGGGGTTTCCTCCCTCCTATCCCCTCTTTTCTCTTATTTGTGGTGTATTTGTGTTTCCTTGTTGGATTCATTTTTGATTTGTTGGGGGCTTCTGACATCTAGGGCAAGAAAGGCTGGAGAAGATGGCGTCGGCTGAGGGCTATGTACCAAGGCGTACTGACGTCAGGATACTAGCTTAAACAGCCGACGCCGGACCCAGACTTTGGGATTCTGGCCGACCTCGGGCTGCCTGCCGGCAGGAGCACCCTACAGTTATGACTGCAACAGTGAAGACACTCGAACATCTACATTTATGGTAGGTGTACACAACTGTACTTTTGTTATCTTTTGATTAATGGACAGATTGAATACGACTGATGCTTCAATCATTATACGGATTACAAATGCCATATTGTCATTTGAGTGCCAATAATGAACTGCACTGAGGACATATCGACATCTACAAATCACAGCCTCTAGTATTCTGATGTCCGTCCACTACATCGCAGCCTAGCTGTGCTACCGCTCTGCAGTCTCTTTTCCCCCATTCTATTTGAGAATACTAATGAGATGTCCTTCAAGAATGCAACTGCAGTCATAACATGTGGGTTGTCCTGCCTCAGGCAGCCCTCGGTCGGCCGGATTCCAAAGTCTGGGTCCGACGTCGGCTGATGTCGCATTTCTCTCCGACGTCAGAGCGGCTGGAGTACATAAGCATCAGCCGACGCCATTTTCTTCAGTCTTTCTTGCCGTGCGGTGCCCGAAGCAGAAGCAGTTCGCAAGTGCCGGTCGGTCAGCTCCTGTATTCTTCGATACCGAAGTCATCAAAAAAGCTAAGTACCCTGTTGGGGACCTTTTCTTGCCTCAGCCGATGTCAGAAATTACTGAAAAAGTTAACAATTGTCTATTTTTTGGTAAACAAATACCTCATAAGGATTTCCACTCTTACTGTCTTCCTTGCCTTGGTCCAGACCACGACGTCTCGGCCTGTGTAGCCTGTGCTCGCTTCAACAAGCGCACCCTCAGGCGCCAGGCGGAGTTCGCTGAAGATTTTTTCAGCGATAAATTTGCTTACACCATGCCGTCGGAACTTCCGACATCGCAAACGCCCAAGAAGCGAAAAGACCGGGACCGACATCCTCGGCCCGCGTCTACCACCGACTCCACGCCAAAACCTAGCGTGAGTGCTCCGGTTCCCTCTGAGACAGTCTTGCCACCGCTCCAAACTGAAGACACCGCATTACCGACGACTCCGATTCCGGACATCACTCCGACGCCAGTTATCGATTTTCCTCCGGATACCGAAACCGAGGAAATGCCCGAGACCATTGCTGTAGACAAGGTCACTCCTGCACGTGGAGCTGCCAGGCCTCCTATGGCCATGTCTATTAAGGCCTACACTAGGGCTAAGGCAGCCAGCAAAACAAAGCATCTTACTACTAAAACCTTACCTCAGCCTCCTCCAGAGACACAAATTATGTCTATGGCTGCTGACTTAATTTCCATGATTAGAGGTTCACAGGCCCATTCTGAGAGAGGATCCCAGCCTCCTTCTGATAAAAGGCCCCGGATTGAACCCTCTGACCCTATCCCTTCAGATGAAGATTCTGAGGGCTCTGTCCACTCTGATAGCCAGGAAGAGCTCTTCCAGACCTATGAGGACTCGGATGCAGAAGATTCCATCCCCTCGGCCTCCCCTCCTGAGGATATTTCTTTTGGGGAAGTTCTGCATACCATGAGGGAACATTTCAAGTGGCAAGGACAGGAATATTCTGATTCCAGAAAACGCCTTAGGACTTTCCTTAAGAAGCCCCAGCACAGGCCCTTAGCTATTCCTCCTGTACTTGATGTTTTGGATGATTTATATTCTGACTCTAGTGCTACCCCTGACTCTCTTCCTCTGGCTCCAGCCAAGCCAGACAGGTATTACAGGGTCCCAGAAACACATTCCCATTTATTCAGGGCCCATACTGCTGATTTGGAAACTATTTCACAGGGGCCTAAAGGAGTTTCAGCTTCCACCTCTAAAAATCCATTGCCCTCCAACAGGGAAGCTAGGTCATTAGAGAGATGGGGCAAAAAGGTTTACACATCCACTACCTTATCTATGAGAGCTTTGAATTGCCCTTTTCATATGTTACAATATCAGGATTTCCTGTTAGAAGACTTACAAAAAAACATTAGCCACTCCTGATCCTTTAGACAGGAAGGCTTTGCAGGAAGCTGTACATAACACTCAGCAAGTAAGCAATCACTTCCTGCAGTGTGGATATGATGCACTGGAAGCTTCATGTAGGGCAGCTGTGACAGGGGCAGTCATCCATAGACATGCATGGTTAAAAGATCAACCTCTACCAGATCATGTAAAGGCAAAACTTCTGGATGCACCTTTGGAAAAGAACAAGCTTTTTGGTGCTAATGCTAAGGATGTGTTAAAGACCATCGAAGAAAAAGCAAAATCAGTTCAGACGGTGAAAGATTTCCTCCAGGTTCAACCCCCCAGATTCAGTAGGAATTGGCCTTCAAAAAACTGGTCCTTTCCTAATCCAGAAAAGTTTCAAAGGGGTAAAAACAGACGTGGCCGAGGAAGAGGCCAATACAGAGGCCCTTACAGGGGACGACAATGGCAGCCAGGAAACCAAAGAAGTGACGCAGGGGTTTCACCTGCCCCACAGCCACAATCTCAATGACTTTCCTCTACTTCCGCCTACCAGGGAACAAATAGAAGCTCCCTTGGGCGGGAAATTATCTCTGTTTGCAGAAAATTGGCACAGACTGACAAAGGACAAATGGATTTTGGACATTATAGACCGAGGCTACAGGTTCCATTTTCATACCTTGCCAAGAAAACAAGGCATGCCAAACCTGCCACAAACCCAGAGGGCAGAGGCTATCAAGCAAATCAATCTGCTGACTCGGATGAAAGCAATAGAAAGAGTTCCACAACAAGAACAAGGCCAGGGGTTTTACTCAAGACTGTTCCTTGTTCCAAGAAAAGAATCTCAATGGAGACCAATACTGGACTTGTCCGCATTAAACACCTTTCTCATAGTACCAAAGTTCAAAATGCTGACTCTACAGCAACTCCTTCCCATGCTGGGCAAGGGGTCTTGGCTGATTACTCTGGACCTCAAGGAGGCATACCTGCATGTCCCTATCAGACACAGCTGCAGAAGACACCTCAGATTTCTTGTAGGGCCAGAGCATTATCAATTCTCAGCATTGCCATTTGGCTTATCTACTGCGCCCAGAGTATTCACAAAATGCCTGGCTTCAGTAATTGCTCATTGCAGGCTCCAGGGGATACAAATTTACCCGTACCTGGACGACTGCCTGATACAAGCGGACGACAAATTGATGTTGACAAAAAACTTGGACTATGTCATACGATTACTTCAAGCTCTGGGATACACAGTCAACTTCCAAAAGTCAAGACTGCAACCATCCCAGCAAATAATCTTCTTAGGTGCCAAACTAGACACAGCCTCTCAAATGGCTTACCTGATAGAAGACAAGCAAGAGAAGTTAACTCATTATTTCAAAGGTTTAGCAAAACTCACCCAGATGACTGCAAGGAGATTCCTACAGGCCCTGGGTTACATGGCATCCTGCATTCTCCTGGTTCCATTAGCAAGACTACACATGAGAAAGCTTCAATGGTACCTAAAAAGCGTTTGGTCTCAACACAGCAACAACTTGGAGACAACCATACCGCTCATTCCATGCCTACAAAAGGAATTCCTATGGTGGGCCTCGGTGAGCCAGGCAAACACAGGTATGTCATTCAAAAAAACACAGATAACACAGACCATGAACACAGATGCCTCAGACCTTGGATGGGGGGCGCACATGGAAGGCAGGTGTATACAAGGACAATGGTCTCCAAAGGAAACACATCTGCATATAAACCAAAAGGAAATGCTGGCAGTAATGCATGCCATCGAGGCCTTTCAACACCAACTTCAGCAAGGCCATTTACTGATACGGACAGACAACACCACTGTGATGTGGTATATAAACAAGCAAGGGGGCACCCACTCTTACCCCCTTTGCAGACTGACAATGCATCTTTGGGAAAAATCACTGAGCCTAAACATCCAGTTACAATCCCAGTTTGTTCCAGGCAAAGACAATGTGTTGGCGGACAGCCTAAGCAGGAATTTCACAGATCCACACGAGTGGAGGTTACATCCGAAGGTCTTCACACAACTCACTTCGACATGGGGCAGGCCAGAAGTGGACCTATTTGCCTCTCACCTCAACCATCTTCTACAAAAATTCTGCACAAGGACATACCATCCAAAAGCTTGGAAAATAGATGCTCTCTCATTCAACTGGAACTTCCTAACAATCTATGCATTCCCACCTCTGCCACTGATGACCTCAGTATTACTAAAGATCACAGCAGAGACCCAAGGGAATCATAATAGCTCCGGATTGGCCAAGACAACACTGGTATCCACTACTACGGAGCATATGTCACACCAGGAGGTGGGCCCTTCCCCAATGGCCTCAACTTTTGACTCAACACAATTTCGAAACAGTGCATCCAAACCTTCAGACACTGCAGCTAACAGCCTGGGAGATCCCATAAATAACCTCAACCTATCTCTCTCCAAGGAAGTTCAGAGGATACTAACAGAGGCTCGAAGACCATCCACCAGAAAGGTTTACTTAGCAAAGTGGAAAAGATTCAGCAATTGGAATACCAGCAAGGGACATGATGCATCATTGTTGAACATCCCACACATCTTGGAATATTTGGCAGATATGCTAAAGAACGGCCTCTCATATTCTTCCATAAAGATACATGCATCAGCTATTTCAGCTAGATATAACACTGATCCTCCTGTTTTTTCACACCCTTTGCTAAGGCAATTCCTCAGGGGAATCAAGAACATAAAGCCACCAAGAAAGGCCCCAGTGCCAGCCTGGGACCTCAATTTTGTCCTAGAAAAACTGACTCTACCTCCATTTGAACCAGCAGCTTCAGTTGACTTGCAATTTCTCTCATGGAAGACAGCTTTCCTGTTGGCAATTACCTCAGCAAGAAGGGTTTCGGAGCTACAGGCCCTAATGGCAATACCACCGTTCATAATTTTTCACAGAGACAGGGTTTCATTAAGGACCAACCCTACTTTTATGCCAAAGGTGGTATCTAGGGTTTCTTTAAATCAAGCCATTCATTTGCCTGCTTTCTTCCCCAATCCTGAGAACAAGGGGGAAAGACTGTTGCATACCTTGGACATTCACAGACAACTTTGATACTACCTGGACAGAACCAAGGCCAGTAGGAAGTCTGAACAACTTTTTGTAGCTTACGCCCCTGCAGTCCAAGGAAAAGCAATTTCAAAACAGACTATTTCAAAATGGATTGGACATTGCATCAAATTCTGTTATTCCTTTCATGGAAAGTCTGTTCCAGCCAATGTCAGACCACATTCCACCAGAGCTACAGCCACCTCTACAGCATTCTTAAGAGGGGTGCCTACTAAGGACATTCTAGAAGCTGCTACATGGAGCTCCGTGCATACATTCTCCAAACACTACAATCTCCCTCTATACTCCAGATCCAGAGCAGGCTTTGCTTCGGCAGTCCTGCAGGGTTTGATTGCCACACCATCTTTTTCCTAGAGTATTCCTCCTCCCCCAGCTAAGCTATGGTATTCTACCCACATGTTATGACTGCAGTTGCATTCTTGAAGGACATAGTACAGTTTTGTACCTACCATAAATGTAGATGTCCGATAGACATGCAACTGCAGTCGGATTTTCCCTCCCTCCATACCCCTCTATGCCTAGGGTCCACTCCTATCCCTGTTACTCTTAGCTGGGGATATCTGTTATGGTGTATTTGTTTTATTGCTCATTTATTTGTCTGGAATCCTGTTTTTGTCTTCCAATTTGATTACAGCCTTCCTTGGAGGGCACCTGGCATCTGGGGCAAGAAACACTGAAGAAAATGGCGTCGGCTGATGCTTATGTACTCCAGCCGCTCTGACGTCGGAGAGAAATGCAACATCAGCCGACGTCGGACCCAGACTTTGGAATCCGGCCGACCGAGGGCTGCCTGAGGCAGGACAACCCACATGTTATGACTGCAGTTGCATGTCTATCGGACATCTGCATTTATGGTAGGTACAAAACTGTACTTTTCTTGAAAGATAATAGTTTGTTTAGTTTTAGAATTGAGATGGACCGTTGACATTTAATAATTTGTAAATCTGATATTACTGAATATGTTTTAGCATGTACAACACTATGTTAGGTAAAAAAATGTGTTATATTTATGACACCTAACACTAGGTTAGTTTTGTTGCTATTCAAAATGCTTTAGAAATTATATTATTTTTTTTATACTAGCCATATTGGACGCCGCACTTGTGACATATGTGAGTATTCGAACATTGTTAGAATTAAAAATGCATAGGGAATATGTGCAGGTCTCTTAGCATAGTCTATTTAAATATCATTGTATCCGAAGTGTCATCTTTGCAGTTTCTAACGTATTTGCTTTGATTTAAGTTTTTATGTTGATTTAATTTGTTTTCAGATCAAATTTTATATCAAATAGGATCTTGGCAAATTTTCTGATAAGCTTGTTTTTTTGCACTGCAGACTGATTATTAATTGTGGTAGTATATGTAGCACCCCATGCATACTTATATGGTGTGATCGGAAAATGGTGCACTCTAGTATAGACAATCTGTGCTTACTGGGCCAGTATAATTAAGTCATTCCTGACGTATGTATCTTTTTCCCATAATGCTTAGACAGATTTTGTATAATTTGACATAAGATCATGATCTAATTCTATAGAATGTTAGCATGTAAGCTGTTAGCGATGGTTGTTTTAGTTCACTTGATACGATCGCAAAGCCATGTACACTTAGGTTCATAGGTTCATACTAGGCTATCTGCCCCAGGGCATTTACAAGCCTAGCCAGAGTGTGTTTGGCTTTCACCACCCATTTTAAATGAATTTTGCTATGCCCTTTTTCGAGGTTAGTATACTGTGCCTCTGTCTCAGTGACACAGAAGTGATACCCGGAGTAAACCTACGATCTCCCATCCACTCATCAAGATTCCTCTTGAAGAGAGTCAATGAGGGACTCTGCCTAACCTGGACTGGGATTTTATTCCAGAGTGAAGGGAGCCTCTGGGTTATGAATCTGTCCCTCCAGCATGTCCTATTTATTTCAGTGCTGAGGTTCAAGTCTCTCGAGCGCATAGCTCGATGGGATTTGGATTTTCTGAGGTGCAGCATGTCCATTAATTCTGGGTTGGACATGGCTTTATACGTCAGGCACAGATCGCCTCTGAGCAGGCGGTATGCCACTGAGTAGAGCTGGAGTTTCTTTAACCGGGCAGCATATGTCATCTGTTTGAGCCCTTTGATCCTCTTGGTGAGGTACTTTTGGGGTCTTTCCAGTTGCTGCAGGTGTCTGGTAAGGTACATCCCAAAAGGGGCATTGTACTCAATTATGGGCCTGATGAGGGATGAGTAAAGAGGCACGATGACCTCCCCTGATCTAGATGTGAATCCCTTCATGATTAGGTGGGCTATATAACATGTTTTTCTAACCAGTTTGGCCACGTGGTTGTCGAATGAGAGATTGCTATCAACTTGGGTCCCCAGGTCCCTAATTACTTCTTCTGTACTTAATGGATTACCATCTATGTGGTAATTTGTGGGCACTTTGTTTTGCCAAGGGATGACTATACACTTTTTGGCATTTAGCTTGAGGCCATGGCTCTGGCACCAGTTGTCTGTTTCTATGAGGCCTTTTTGTAGGATGCTTGTGTCGGCTGGAGAGTCGATTATGGTGCCCAGTTTGCAGTCATCTGCGAACTTGGTCAGCCACAGTCCTTTCATGTTGGCCTGTACCTCCGAGAAATATATCACGAACAAGAGAGGTCTCAGGACTGAGCCTTGTGGGACGCCACTTGTAACTGGTTTGGAGTCTGACATGGCTCCAGCAATTCTAACCATGTGGGTTCTGTCCTTGAGCCAGTTTGGAACCCATCTAGTGACATAGGGGTTTATATTTAAGCTGGTGAGCTTATCTATAATGCCCGAGTGGGGTATTGTATCGAAGGCTTTTGCGCGGTCCAGGTAGGCTGTGTAGACCACTTTCCCCTCGTCAATGGCCTTGGTGACTGTTTCAAAGAAATCAACCAGGTTTAAGAGGCAGGATCTGCCCTTAACAAAGCTGAGCTGGGTAGGATCCAGTGTCTGTAGGTCCCCAATATTTTTATTTATGATGTCCATGATGATCCTTTCCATAGCTTTGCAGACCAAGCTAGTCAGGCTTATGGAGCGATAGTTTCCAGGATCCATTGAGGCACCACCTTTGTGGAGAGGGACCACTGTTGCTGTACGCCACTCTTTGGGTACATATCCTGTAGTAAGGCTGAGATTGAACAGTAGTTTTATGTTTGGGTTTAGTTCTTCTTGGAGTTCATGTAGGACGCAGCCCGGGACACCGTCTGGTCCCATTGATGCTGTGTTTTTTGCTTTGGAGAGGGCGGCTCTTACCTGAGCATCTGAGATGTCAGGGGGGCAGCACTCTGCTAGGATAGATATTTGCCCTTTTGGTGAGGAAGGGGGGGAGAAGTTTGCGCTGAACCTGTCAGCTAGGATGTTGGCAATGTCTGTGGGTTCAGTGTATTTTTTTGTCATTTTGGACTAATTCTGAGCATATCTGGGAATTCCCACCCAGGTTCCTAACATAACTAAAGAAAGCCTTGTGATTATCCTTAGTGTCCTGTGCAATTTTTCTCTCGAAGCTGGCCTTAGACGATTTTATGAGTGCCCGTAGTTTTTTGCTAATACTGATCAGAGATGCCTTCCCTTTTTGGGATTTTGCTCTGTCACTCCTTCTATTGTATAGTTTGTTTATGGCTGGGGTCCACCAGACAGGACGCCTGCCTTTGGAGGATTGGGTCTTGGTTTTTCACTGTGATTTTCTGGGAATGGGCTGGAGTCGGGATGTGAATATCTAGTGAGATTAGTTTATGGTCTGATCTTACCAGTGAGGGATACACTTCTGGTCTGAAGCATAGAGTCCCCATGTTGGTGATGATCAGGTCCAGTATGTTTTCCTCTCTTGTGGGAGTGGTATCAAGTTGTTCCATAGCATTTGAGTTTATAAATACTAGGAACCTTTGGGCTAGGGTGTTGGAGCTAGAGTAATGCTCCCAGTCTATGTTTGGATAGTTGAAGTCGCCCAATATAATGGTGTTTGGAGAGACCTTCATATTTTCCAGTGTTCTCAGGAAGGCCGAGTGGGGTTCCTGGGTTTGGGAGGGTGGTCTGTAGCAGGCTATAAACTGGAAGGCAGTTTTACCCACTGTTAGTTGCACATGGATAGTCTCTGATGCTTTGTGCTGTGCCACCAACCTGGGGGTGTTGGTATCTTTGACGAATATTGATACACCCCCTCCTTTTGTGGTTCGGTCCAAGTTTTGGGGCCGAAAAACATGGTATGAGGTATAACCTGGTAGTGCTGGGGTGCTCTCGGGAGCCTTCAACCAGGTTTCTGTTACTGCACAGATATCGATGTTCTCCATGCTAAGGAGAGTTTCGAGTGTGTGCATCTTGAGGTTTAGACTTCTGGCATTGAGTAGCATTACTCTTAGTTTCTTATCCCTTGTGATATCTATGGAGGTGGGTTTGTCTTTTGAGCCTTGCCTAAAAAAGGCACTATGGGGGTGGCAAGAGCCTTTGCCAATATCCGAAAGCCCAGGGGTGACAGGTGCAGGCCGTCCCTAGCAAAGCATCGTGGCTTGTCGAGCATGTCATCCCAGGCTGACAGGCATTGGATCCCCTTTGAATGACACCAATACTTAAGCCAATTGTTGAAATTGATCATCTTGTCTTCATATTATGGCATCATTCTTGGTGAGGGTAAGATGCTACTCAAGGTCAGGGTCATACCGGCCTGGGCTACATGCTCAGAGAGCTGCTCTATGTCTCTTTTCATGTAGTCCAGGGAGGTACGCCTCAGGTCATTCACACCAGCTTGGAGAATGACTGAGTCATATTTGTACTTGCCGTGGAGTGACCTGAGTGCTTGTGTTATGTGGCGGATCCTAGCGCCCGACAGGCAGCTCACCGTGACCTTCTCCTTGTTCAGCCTGGTGAGCGGGACATCAGTGTGCCTGACGATAGAGTCACCTATTACAAGTGTATCAGGTGTGTTGTTTAGCCTTAAGGGCTGTGACTGTTCGGCACACTGGCTTTGTGAGTTATGTGTTGCATGTGTTTTGTTTTGGGGTAGCGGTTGCTTGGGTGTCTGCTTTGGAGGTCTCTGTTGCTTAGGCAGATTTTTATTTAGAGCCTCCGAGTATGTTTTTGTGTGTTTGGTTTGCTGTCGTGGTAGGTCTATGTGAGACTGGAATTGTAGTGAGTGTGGTTTCCTTCTCCTCCTGAGTGGTTATGCCAGTACTGAGTTGAGAGAGTTTAGCCTCCAGTTTGGCTATATGGTTGCATCTCTCACATGTGTTGGCATTTGTTGGGAGGAGGAGAGGGTTGTCTCTGTACATGAGGCAGTTGTAACATTGCCTCAAGATTCCCAGATTCACCAGCTGGACCGGAGAGGAAACTGACCTTTGGACATGCTATAATAGTATTGGGAATTCCTTTATAATTGAAAAAAGGGCCAATGGGGAACAAGGTACTCAAGAGGAGTTTGTGAGGGTGTAGTGCTTTTAATTTTTTAGTGCTGACTTATATAATTGCTTTAGTGAGCAAGTGCCAGGCTTTAGAGTAGGAATAGAGTATTTATTATGAGAACTAGATCAGTTCTAAGGGAAAAAGTGAAGAGCAGACTTTGTGGAGCCAAGAATGGTTTAAACCCAATTAAGCAGCGTTGCCTGATGCCGCGCCATGCGCAAAATCACACAAAGCCACGTTAAAGCGGTTTTTATACAGGTGGGACTTGAAAGAGCTAGAAATTGGCCCAAAACGTCCAAAAGACTACCAAATTCTTGTGCTGGGAACACTCCTCCAGGGATAGATAGGCTGCTCTAAGCTCCCCACTGCCACTGGTGAACAAAGAAGCCTCCCTTTATCCAAGAAAGGAAATGGGCAACACAGGAACTTTCCAAAAGTCCAGAATACAGCAAAGCCTGTATTTGGACTGCTCTAGGTCAGAAAAGATGGGAAACAAGGATAATTTTTGAAAACTTGTGAACGTATATGCTTCTTTTAAGTTGCTTTAAGTAATGTCTTTAATTTTAAAATAAAGTGATATGAAGAAGTGTTGTTTTAACATATTGCGAGAAGAATGCAGATCGTAGTTACGTAATGACTTTTGCGATGGGATTTTAAGAATGAATGTAGACTAAAATGGCTTGTTTAATATGACAGCATATATATATATATATATATATATATATATATATATATATATATATATATATATAAATATAAATGCATATGCTTATTATATGTAGTTTTGTGTATTTAAATACTATGACATAAAGAAATGCGTTCTTAATATATTAAAATGCATGTGTTTGTAGATAGGTATTGGCTTGCAGGATATGACTTTAAAAATGTATGTGGGCTGAAACAAAGTATCAGTTATGTCATAACTAAGTTGCTATTGCTGAGTTTATTTTTGAATTGTTTTAAAAGCTTATGATAGAACTTGAGAGTTGTCTGAAGAAGCAAGTGGAATACTTGCGAAAGTGCTTACCATATTACAATAAATTCAAGTTTTTTTTTAACCTGGCCGTGTGTCGGCTCGTTAATATTTATTTTTGTTTTGTGTTTTTTTTACTTGGAGTTCAAATTTTTTTCTAAGAAATATTTTACATGGACATTGTTTGTAGGGCAGCCTGAATCATTGTTTCTAGGGCAGGCTGCCTGATTTTGTTTGGATAGCACTTCAGTCCTGCTTTGAGCTGGGGATTTTATCTCATATTTTTAGTTCACAGAGAGTTCCCCATGTTCCATATTCTTAACATCCTTTGAACTGCCTCCTTATCACTGGATATCATAATAGTTTTGTTGCACAGTCTGTTGTTGACTGTTTTGAAACTCATTTTGGTTGTATTAGCTGCTGCTGGCTCCGATGCCTGTAAAGTCGGGAAAATAATTGTATAGGATCTTAATGTGTAAGCAGATCTCATTCTGTCCCTCTTTACCCATAGGAAGTGTTATTCATGCTATCTTAAACTTTAGTAAAATATCACATTCTCTGGAAAACCTGACCGTCTCTCTCTCTCTCTCTCTCTCTCTCTCTCTTTCTTTCTTTCTCTGCAGTTTGTCTAAAAGCATGCATCATTTCACTTTAAGTAACAAAGACATAAGGATGGAATGAGCTGACCCTATGCAGGTATACTGGCTATGAAGCCATTAGTGGTAGCAAGTCACTTCAGTGCCTGAAGCAATATCAGATGGATTAAGATGAAACAGTCTTGAGTCTTGATTAGACTTCCTTTATGATTTACTGTCATGGCAAGTTATGAAATAAAGAATCTTATTCATCCCATCCATCTGATCCAACTAATGGGTCCTCAAGTCGCTTGTCAGATCCAAGCTGTAAAAATAGTACTCTAGCTTCAAGCTCCTTTAAATTTTGTCTTCCCCATAATGCACTAGTATGTGAAGCTATATCAGATCTCACTTGCTACCACAGTGTTTGGACACAGGTCATCGCCTCTTGAAAGATGTGATCCTCCTCAAACATTTTCACTGTTCTCTCTCTTTTTTTTAATTATATTCTATATTTCAAAAGTTTTTTTTTTACTTATGTAGTCTTTAAAGAAAAGGTTTTTCTCTCTCTTCCATTTCGTCTTGTTGGCATCAGGCAGACATTGGTCTGATGTCACTATTTTTCTCCCTGTTTTTGAAAAAACAACAGAGAAAGAAAGAGAGAGAAAATTTACAGTGTAGTTGTTCCTGAAGCTTAAATAGCATTACCTTTTAATTTTGTGGTGTTACTCTTTATATGATCTTAGGTACTGATTACTGAGTGTGCTCTTTTTTTTTGTTATTGACGATTAGACTATTTGAACCTTATGCTAGTGTGTGTGTGTGCATGTGTGCATGCGTGTGTGGGCGCGTGTGAGCACATGTGCATGTGTGAGTGCATGGTGTGCGTGTGTGTGCCTGCGTGCGTGTGTGTGTGTGTGTGTGTGTGTGTGTGTGTGTGTGTGTGTGTGTTTAAATATGAACAAAGAGAAAGAAAAAAGCTTCTGGAAGTGCCAAAAGTGTGGCCACAGAATTCCCTCCCAAGACAACCATGAGTTGTGTGTGGTGTGCTTGGGGGTGGAACATCTGTTTGTGTATTGTTCCATTTGCAAAGGTTTTGGGCTTTGTGCCCTCTTGAACATAAAGAATAAATTGATCATTACTGGGCTGTTGCCTCCTGATTCTGAGGATGACAAGCCCAAAGAAGACTACAGAAAAAGAAAGACATTCTAAAAAACAAAGAATCAAGAAAGGAGAGCCCAGCACATGAACAGCTGAGGATTCAGAGCCGTCTTTGGCTCTGAAGACACCTAGAACTGAATCACTGACACATTCTCTGACTTTAGCCCTGGCTTTATAAGAGTTAATAGCCATTCTAAACAAATCCCCAAGAGATTACTAATTATGACTTCTACAGAGAGAGAGTTGACTTGCATACGTTCCTGGCCTCCATCTTCTTCTTCTTTAAGGTCCTTCAGGTTCTACAGGAGTATTTCAGAAGCTGATTTGGATCACATGATGCTGGTATTTTTGAAGATGGATGTCCTCCAGTTCCCCTCTGTCTTGAGGGTGGATAGTGAAGGTCATGCATTTCCCATCTTAGCTCCTCCCCCAGTATGTTTTGGTGTCAGTGGTTTCAAGGTTGAATCTACCTTAGGAGTCTGTCCCCTCACTGCATACTGGTGTTTCTGTCTTGGATCCAGAAGGATTGATCTGACTCTCTTGACCCTAAGACCCTTGGAATAGAGTTTGTTTCAGAGATGCCATCTTGATGCAGTATTTTCAGTGCCATCTTCAAAGTTGTCTTGCAATATTCCCTTGTCGGTGTCAGAGACACTGGCACCAATTCCCTCCTTGAGACCAGCCACCTTCTCAGTTTCAGGGATGACCTCCTCAGTGCTGCCCACCTCTTCCTCTTTGAGGGTTGACCTGGCCATCAGTGCTGGCTCTTCTGATCCAGATGAGGTTGTATGGCCTTTCAGGTTATGGAGAAGATCATTGTTTCTCCAGTGAGAATAGACACACAAGCTTCCCAGGTGTCTGCTCCACCCTGTGACTCACTTTCTTCTTTGTCTCAGTCTCATCATGCATCCATGGGTCAGAGCTGAAAGACTGGCCTCAAAAGTACTACTCATCTGCTGAATGTATCCTCTGAGGAGTCAGATCCTCCCTCTGATAATCCAAGAAAGAGGATGTGTAAAAGTTGGCACATCGATTGCTCATCAGAGTCAGTCAATATGGACATTAACTCGGAAGATCAAGAGGGTTCCCCAAATCCCCTCTGGAAGATTCCACCTTCAGCAATATTCTTGAGTTAATGTGGCAAAAGGGATCTTATCTCACCAGCGCACCTTCCCAGGGTATGGATGTTCATTTTGAGGTCCCTCCTGTGAACCACTGTATTAATTTGACCATGAGGAGGTTAATGCATCAATGCTCAATACCTGTAAGTCAGTACTCCACAAGCCAGACAAGATTCTCAGACCCCCCCCCCCCAGGAAAGACAGTTTTGGGCCAAAGGTCCAGTCATTGATTCCATTATTGTGGCAGCGGCCTCCAAAAAAGAGCTGACAGAGGACACAGCTCCTGTTCACCCTTCCAATAAGGAATCTAGTAGCATGGACAGGTTAGGCAAGTGCGTGCATGCTTCAGAGACATTCACTTTTAAGCCCTTGAACTACACCACTCATATTAATTGCATCCAGAGGGATCTGGTGCAGGAATTATTTGCCTCTCTAAGAAGACCACCTACATCAGATTCCAGAGAACAGTTGGAAACACTCTAGGCATGAATTTGAATATTTCTAACCTTTTCATGAGGCTCATGCATAATTCTCCTGATGGAGTGGCACATGCTGTGGAAGCAGGTATTACTATGCGGCATCAAGTCTTCATCTTTGTGACTCTGCGGACAACTTTAAAGTGTCCTTTGCAAATGCACCTATGATGGATTATCCTTGGTTGGTCCTTTTGTGAAGAAAAAGATGCAGAAGTGTAAGCAAGATGGAAAAACACTTTCTACCATGGGAGTCAAATTTGAGCGCCCTCAAAGATCACATCATAGGAACCAAAAGGGACCTAAATCTCTCTGTTTCAGAAATGACAATCATCACCCCTCTAAATCTACTTCTGAGAGAGGTGGCTGCAGCAGAGGTAGTGCATTAATGGATGCAGACCAGACCTCTCAACCAATTGGGGACAAATTTTGACAGAATCAGGGACAAGTCAAGAAAACATCAGGGACACTTTTAAAATATTAGTGCTATTAACTTGAAACATTGACAGAATCAGAGCATATGAATTAATACACATTTTCTGAAGTAAAAGAAGTTTATAACTCTTAATTATTGTCATTATTCATTAAGTGTAATTCACCACCTTTCCTCCAAAAGTCACTAGTTTTAGGAGGGATTAAGAGGGACAGAGTTAAACTTTGAGTCAAAATCAGGGACATCCCTGAAAATCAGGGACAGTGAAGAGGTAACATTGCAGACTCAGAAGACGAGGTGTTTGCAGAACTAGGGATATCATGGACCTTTCTCTCAGGCAGCTTCACCATCAGTGAAGGGCTGCCATACTGCTCCCCTCTGGAGGCAGCCAATGGTCATTTTTCCCTCTACCGTACTGAATAGATCATCATGCAGGACTCTTAGATAAGGAGGATAATATTCAGAGAATATACAATTCCATATCCCAAACTGACAACGTGACAGTGATGTGGTACACCATCATCATTAGGCAGGAAGGAACCAGATAATAGTCCTTATGTCAGGAAGCCAGAGTGTGTAGAAATTGGTGATTCCTTCTTATCACTTTCTGCTAGCAATGCATAGTCACGGAAAGGTCTGTTATCTTGCCGACAGGCTTTTCAGATCTACCTTGATGCTTTACAAGTGGGCTCTCAATCCACTGGTAGCGCTTCAGATATTCACATGCTGGGCCTAACTTGCTGTGATCGATTTGTTTCCCTTTTCAACACAAAGTGCAACAACTTTTTTGCTGTGATTCCCTCAAGAGGGACAGTCACTGAGAGACATTCTACTCGACCAGTGGCCTCCCAGGCTGCTGTATGCATATTCCCCCTTACTCCTGATGCCTATGTTTTTGCAGAAAGAAATTGGATGCAAAGACACAGTAATCTTCATTGCCCCAGGAAAATTTGATTTCTCTTCTTAAGTCCCTACTTCAGGGAACACCCTGAACCATGGATCCCAGGTAGGATCTGCTGTCTCATCCATCCAGGAATCCTCAGCCAGATCTTCACAGCTTCAGACTAACCTCTTCTTTTCTCCGATTACAGTGTTGGCCAGTGATTCAACCATGTCCTGTGACTTAGACAGGAATTTATCCACATCCTAGAAGGAGTCCACTTTTTACCATGAAAAGTGAAAGCACATCACAGTTTGAGGTATAACACAAAACATAGACCCTCACACTGCTCCTATTCCAGACATTTTTCATTACCTAGAAAGTATATTTGACTTGAGATCCAGTTTTTCTGCTATTAAAGTGCAGTTAGCAGCTATCTAAAATTTCCACTGTGGTTACAAAAGCTGCTATTTAGCTTCTCACAAGCTCTGTAAGGCCTTTCTAAAAGTAGTTTTTCTTCTTTATTCTCCAGTCAAAGCACAAGTTCATCCAAGGGATCTCAATTTTGTGCTGGAAGCCTTAACTAAGTCATCATTTGTAAGGCATATTCAGCTCCTTTGGCATTTCTTTCCTGGGAATTCTTATTCCTGGTGGCTGTTATTTCTGCTATGAGATTTTCAAAATTGCAGACTCTATCCTTTGTCTTTCCCGTCTTGGTTTTCCACAAGGACACTTCAAAGTCTCGCTGCTTACTAACCCTTCTGTTGTTCCCAAGGTGGCTTCTGATGCAAATATAAGCCAACCTATCAATTTACCAATATTTTTTCCAGACAATTCCAGTAAAGCTGAATACATTTGATATACCCTGGAAGTACATACATGGTTTACCATCAAAATGTTGAAATGCATCCGTTCAACTGACACTTCTGCAAAAGGTTGATTTCAAGGTTTGGTAATGTCAGAAATTATTTTACAGAATCTGCAATGGTGAAATTCTATTCCCATTTTACGTCCTGGATGGCAAATGGGTTTTCACACAAAACTCCTGGAAATAGCAAATGTCGAACTCCAGTTTTACCATGTTCGACATTAGGGAAAACATTATTTCAAACTTCAACATTTAAGTTCAGCATTCTGAACACTTGCACAGATGCGTTTCAAAATTTTGATGGTAAACCTACTTACATAGCTGTGGTTCTGTCTGCATAGAACCAAGCCCTTTAAAAAGGGTTCCCAGCTTTGTTTCATTAGCATCTAATATGCTTGGTTCATTAGTGCCTAATGTCACCCATTCTAGGTGGCTTATTGATTGTATTTTGTACATTTACTCAGCTCACAGTCATCCCTTGCCATACAAATACAAAACCCATTCCACAAGGTCTGTTGCCACCTCCACACTCATTTTTAGGGATTCCTCAAATTATGTGATTTGTGCAGTAGCAACATGGTCTATGTTGCACACCTTGGGAAGCATTATAAGTTATTTGTTATCTCTTGGTCTAGTGCTTCCCATGGAGACAGTATCCTCAAAGGTCTCCTGTTAGGTTTCCACACAAGTTTTCAGTAGCTGGAGAATCTTAGAAAAACTACAAAAGTGGTATCCACCAAGAACTATTAAAATATATAAATGAACAGACTCCAACCATGGAAAATGAACTAATTTAATATATTAAAATAAAACACCACTAAACACAACACACCAAAATCATTCCATAAGTGCTTTCATCTCTCAAGGAGACTTCATCAGATAAAATCAATTGAGTTCCAACCATCTTGTATACCAAATTAGAATACGGTCATTTGCATAATTTCTTTCACTTAATTACATACCATTCAGTATTAACGCTACAGTACACCACATATAATTCTGCTAAAATATCAGCCTTTTCTCTTAAAATCGGTCCTATAGAAACTTGATCATTTAATCCAGGTAAAAATGTGGCATTTAATTTCAACTGCCACACTAACTCTCTTTTTAAAAGTATTCTTTGCCATTCACCACCCCTTAGATTTATTTTGATTTTTTCCAAAATCCCAAAGGTGAACCTTCTAAAATTGGGGCAAACTAAGGAATGTCTGTACAGTGCATATGTGTCTTTTTTCTTACTAATATCATAAAGATGTTCGTAAATTCTCATCTTTAGTGTTCTTTCTGTTTTATCGATATAAAATTCTGCACAACTTTTACACTTAGCTAGGTAGACCACCCTACTCATGGTACAATTGCCATTGGCAAATGTCACCTTACTGTGCAGGACGTTATTCAACACCAAAGTTTTTTCTTTATTTATATAACTACACAGGTTAAATTAGTTCATTTCCATGGTCGGAGTCCATTCATTTATATTTTTTAATAGCTGGGGATTCTTACCCATTATTCTGATTTGATAGAGGGAATGAATGTAATGCAATGTAGTAGAAATGTACGTAGCATAATGTCAGATCTTTTCTCTACTTCCTTCAGGTATGACAACCCTCCCTCCCTATCCCATACAAATTGCCATGCCACAGGACCTGAAGGACTTTTCAATTCATATCTTCCAATGTGTATAAAAACTTGCCTTTGCTACTAGGCAACAAACTTGAACTGAGGTAGCTTCATACAGTAGTGCATTATGGGAATATAACATTTAAAGGGGCTCAGGGCTGAGGCTGTAACTATTTTTGTAGACTTGGTTCCAACAAGCAGATCGAGGACCTATTAGTCATATCAGACAGACATGAATGAAAAGATCCACTGTTTATACTAAGTACAGAACTACAGTTTGATTATTAATTTTCCCAGAGCAATTTCCTTGATAAGGACTATATGCATTTTACAAATTTCTTACTGTTGTCTTTGTATGTAAAGTAATATGGTTGTCTCATTTTCTGGCTTTGTTGTTTGCCATTATGGAAATAGTGTGATTTATGATTTTTTTTATTTTAATGAACATTTTTTTTTTTTTTGCTGTTTCTCTGTGTTTAATTAATTCCAGTCATTGATGCAGTTGACATGGAAGCTATGATGGCTCATGTGTGTGCTTGGATCAGTAACCCAAAGGAACATTTGAATTCAAAATGTGATCACCTGGAAACAAATTCTGAAAACTGGAAAGAAGTTTACATTTTAATTGTTGAAGGATTTCTTCTTTATAATTACAGGTAACATAATAAGCCAGGTTTTCACTGAAGCAGTGTTTCTTGTGTTATGTCTGATGGCTAACAGTTTGATATTATGTGTGTTTAGGCCACTTGATGATGTCATTCATAAACGTTATTATCTTTGCATTCCATATGATGTGTGCAAGAGTCGAAGAAGGTAAGAAGTGTTTGTTTTACAAAGTGTGCATATTAAAGAACAAATACACATACACAGTGATACAACTATGTCGTCAAATACGATGTACTAAAAACAGCAGCATTTGGTTGTAAGTTTTAATGTGTACCATACATAAAAACCAAGCAAACATACACAGGCATACCAGTATCCAGTCAAATGTGATCTACACTACACAAAATGTGCAGTACATCCTATTTGTTTGCATGAATGGGTAGAAAACACCCCTATATAGAATCTCCAAAAAAGTAGAACATTTTCATGCACAGAAATGTGCAATTGCAGGTTTACACTTAAAACATATAGATATGTTGTGATTGATGTACAGTCTCACGTAAGCAATGCTAACACTTATTTATTGGCTGACCGAAAATGGACTCACTGACAAAGAACTGTCTGTCAGTTTACTGAAACAGTTGTCCTCCTGAAGTGGTTTTCCCCCTAAAGCATGACGTATTTTAGAAGCCAGTACTACCTGCACAACTGTGTGCTATACATTTGATATTTCCTAAATGACATAGGGATAATGCTAAAACTGTAACAACGTGGAGAAAAAAACAAGCATCAAACTGTAGTAGTCTCCTTTGTAAAACATTCTTTTTTTCTGAAAAAAATGTTGTTTTCCAGTTTTCTATTTTGAACAAATTGAGACAGTCTTCAATTATTGTTTATTCTAAACTGAATTATTTTCAGAAATTCATGCTAGTTCTTTAAAGCAGTGTTTCTATTTTTGATCTCATTTCATCTGGTACATGCTTCATCCCAGGCCTGTATGCACTGAAATTTTCAGACAGTGAGAGCTGTTAGACTTTTTAGATTATATTGGTATAGCTGTTATCCTTTCTGGAGTGTGTCTCAACAAGTTATATGTGTGCAGCCACAAACTGATATATCTTATGGCAGCTGAAGGCCTGCATCATCATCAGGGAAGGACTTTTCTTCAGTCTTTTTTAAATTGTTCATTTTACTCTTCTTTTAATTTAATTGTGAAGCTTTGTATTCCATGATAGCAGTTGTAGAATCCTGACTCCACCCATACAAAGCCTTTGACAGAAAAAAGCACTTCCTAGATATCTAGAATTATTCTTACACACCCTATGTTAAGTAACCCACACCAGTGTTATGCACATAATAACCAAGCAGAAACCTTCCAGAACCTTCTTTTGTGGTCCCATAGATACCTTTCTCGTGGTCAACACTCACTTGGCGTAATGGTCAAAATGTTTACCTCACAGATAAGTGCAAGGTTTGATTCTCACCAAGAGAAAAAATATTTCCATTGTTGGATTGGCATATTGGTTAAGGCCTTTACTTCACAGATGGAAGATACAGGGTTTGATTCTGGCCTCTGTTTATAGGCTAGTAATATCTTTAAAGATGGTTTGGTACGATGGTTAGGCAGCTAGCCTAGTAATTAGCTATGAACACATATTTTGGAATTCCAAGATGGCTGCACATTAATCAGCAGCTTAACTTCAGCTGTCAAAGTGTGGAAACAGAAAGTAAGAAAAAGGAGTGCCATTAAAACTGTTTTTATGTAAAATTCAGTTACTGGCTAGTAAGTACACTGCTTGGATGCCAGCAAAGAAAAAAATTAGAAATCCTGATCAACCTAAAAGGGTGCAGAGAAAAGACTGTTTCAGAAGGATTCTGCAGCTGTACAGAAAAAAGCAGTTCAAACTTCAGCTTTGGTTCAAGAGTTGATTTCCATTAATTTAGAGGAAAGAGTAAATCAAATCTAATCTGAGGTGATTAAAATAAATTGAATAAGAATATAGTGACTCAAATAACAAAAGGCTGGAAAAAACAGAAACTTATCTAGCTATTCAGACAAACTGATAGAACTAGAGTTAGAAGACAGAGGATGCAGAGAAAACATGAATTTTATGTTGTACCTCAGAAACTGGAAGAAACAGACTGTATTCATTTTATGAAAGCACAAGTAAGTAACTGGACTGGTGTTCCACAGCAAGAAACTGGACATTGAGTGTATGCTGTAAACCTGACCATGAGAACGCAGCCAAGAACTATATTAGTAAAGACGCTGTCACACCAGTAGAAAGAGTTAATGGTGAGTAACCTGTTGCCGAAGGGCAATATATTTAAAACTGGGGAGAGCAGAGTGTTGAAAATTATCATTTACTGTATAACAGACAGAAGAAAAAATGTATCTTTGAAATCACAGAGCATCAAGAAGGAAGTATGAGATTCAAGTTGCTGTATCCATCTGTCTTCAGATTATTTTTTCATGGAGTTCCAAAGACATTTTTGATGCAGCACAGGCTAGGAAGAAAGAAAAAAAATATCCAAGAAAAGGTGAGCCAGCAAGCAAGGGGACTGTTATCATTTTTCTGAGAGTAAAGCTCATAGGGAGACTTTACCAGTGAAATCTTTTCCAGTGTTACAAAAAATGTTTGAGAGACAGAAAACAGCACAGTAGTTGACAAGAAGAATCAGGAGTACCTTGGATTTGACAGTGTCTGGTGTTGGGAAAAGGAGATGAACAAGAAGATGATCAGCAACACTGAAATTAGTGAATAAATGGAAGAGTATAAAACAGCAATCGCATTTGTGAAATATGACTTTGCAAGAAAAAGTGTATGAACAAGACTGTACCTTGTTAAACTTGTGGGCGGACTGTAAAGTATATACAGTACTATTAATGTTTAGGACACTGAAGGAGGAAAAAGCAACTATAAGTAAAGCACTTTTTGTTTTTAGTAGTATTTGTATAAAACATTTCATAATTTAAACTGGATGTTTATATATATAGTAAATTAGATTTGTGCAGTAAGTAGTCAGGTATTTTAAATATTAGTGGAGTCTTTTCAATAATTGTTGCAAGTATTAAAGATATTGAAGTAATCAAGTAATTTTTAGTCCTAAGAAATATAGGTTTTACAGTGTAACAAGCAAGTTTAATGCTAATCTTCTGTGCTCTTTGGCTCCTGGGTAGGGGAGGGGTGTAAAAGTGTACTGATTATATTATATGCAGAATTAAGATAATTTCTTATTTTTACACTGGTGAATGTCTAGATTAATGTGTTTGGCTAAGCTATAAATAGGTGTTATTTTTAAGCAACTAGGCTTTAAAAATAAGACAAAATTATAAAAGACATGAAAAATGCTAAGTTTCGTACATCTGCAAATATATTATCTTGTTTTCCTATTATCATATGCTCAGTGGAAGTCAAGAACCGTGCAGCTGAAGACAGCTGTAGATTCTTTACTGGGTGAAATTTACAAATATTAATTGCTGAGTACTTTACTACTTTTCCATGGAGATGTGCAGTCTGCAAATGAAAGCATTTAGTCTTGAGAGTTCTGAGCATTCATTGCTGAAGAAAATCCAAAATCTAAAGGTGCAGTGGCAAGCAGTTCAGTGAAAATTAAAGTTTGAAATTATGGAGAGTGAGTAAGAGATAGCAGCTTCCCCTAGCATTTAACAGAACAGTGTATATTTTAGTTTTATTTAAGGATAGCCAGTATACTTTTTATGGCTAAAATTAATCTCTTCTGAAAGCATGCAAGCTGTTTTTCTCAACTGGGAGGAGAACAGAGATAAGAAAATTACAGACAGCAATTTGTAAGTGGAAACACTGGCTGTAGCATGCACTTTAGCACTGATAATGTTAAGTTTAGCTTAGGTAATGCCTGTGGGTGCAGCTGTTGTTTTAGGGAAGTTGTTCATATCTGAAGGTTTAAACTTCATTTTGTTGTAGATACACATAGTTTTTTTGTGTTTGCTCTATGTTAATAGGATATGTGGTGCTTTGTAAATGTATTTAATTTTTTTGTTTGATGGTTTTCATTTAAAACAAAAAGTCTTAAAAAACATGACATAGGTCCAAATGGAGATGAGAAGAAACAATTTATAAAAGATCAGCCTTTCAGACATTGTGTGCATGTGGCACAAAAGTTGGAAATACACATTTGGAAAAAAAAACTGGCATGCATAATAAGTGGGAATGAAAACTAACATAATAGCGACACTGTTCATATTATCTTTGAATGAAAATGGCCTTATGCTGTAGACAAAAAGGAAAGAGTGTTGAATTATAGTGTGAATAGCAATGCTGCAGAAGACACATTTGGAAAGAAATGAGCATGTAAATTTGACAAAGAAAGGATTTCAAGATGGATATTCAGCAGAGTATCAGGAACAAATGAAAAGGGGAGTAATTATACTAATTGCTAGAGGTGCATTACTATTGATAGAAGAGGGAAAATACAATAATATTAGATTTCTGGTAGTAAGGGGCTTTTGGTAAAGGAGGAGGATTATGCTGCCATGTAGTTATATTCCAACAAAAATTGCTGTTATGGAGTGTAAGAAAATTTTGGGAGAAAAACTCAGCTTTCAGAAGGGAATATTACTTGTATGGTAGGACTGAAATTTGATTTGCAGTAATAAGGGTGTATAAGGGGACCTAGAAGGGAAAATATAACAACAGGGTAGATTTCTTAAGAACTTTATGAAAATATTTGATATGGAAAATCTGAGTTCAGTAGTAGGCACTCTGACATAATGTACATATTATTCCCCAAGGTACAGTAACTGATCTACACTACATAGAATTTATATTTCACAGGATCATTTGCATTTCATGGAAACCTTTGGCATGCACCAAAATAGTTACTTCAGGTCAAACACCAATAAAAATGTAGATACCTACCTATTAAAAAGAGAGTAATTTAAGGAATGGGTAGTGGACATTATTCAAGAATTATTAGGGAAGATAGTAATATCTGCATATATTATAGCAAGTTAGTAGGATAGAATGAAAATGGAATTTAAAAAGCGGGTAGGAATAAAAGAGAAAGATATATGGTTGAGTAGTAATAATTACAGAGTTTGACAAAGGTTAGAGCATTGCAGAGTAAGGGGGATCTCACAGAACAAGAAGAGGTGCAAATGTAGAATGCTAAAGAGAAAATAATGAAGTATCTGGATAATATGCATGAGTTTAGAAAGATTACTATTAAGCAACTATTTTTTTGATAATAACTGTAGAGCACAAAAACTTTTAGCACAATGACTTAAGCAATAAAAAGTAGAAAGAGTTGTTGCCAAACTTAGGGAGCCTTCAACAAGAAAAAAATAACCAGACATCCACTAGGGGGTTCAGAGATATTTTGGAAACTGTATGAAAATTTATACAAAGAGGAGAAATGTGGAAATCAAGAAAGAGCACAAATGGAAATATTTATGGAAGGCTTAATTACACCAAGGTTAGAGGTAAATGAGGCCCAAAAATTAAGAATTAAAGTAGGAGGGGATGAGATAAAAATGGTGATGTATAATCAGTCTTCAGGAAAGTGTCCAGGAACAGGTAGTATTCCTGAGGAAGTTTGGAAGTTAGAAGGGATGAAAGTGATAAAAGATCTGGAAGGTTTTGTTTTTCTTTTAACAGTGTTTTAAAGGAGGGGAAGCACCAACATCCTTGAAAAAAGTTGTGGTGGCTATAATACCTAAAGATGGTACAGACCCATCAGAATCAGCTTTATATAGGGCCATTTCCAGTTTAAATTATGATTATAAAGTGTTTTTGGTATAATAGCTGAAACAATGGCAAAGGTATTGCCAAATTTGATAGGTATGGATCAGTGTGGTTTTTTAGAGGGTAGACAAACATTTGACAACAATAATCCAGTGATAATCAAGAGGGAAGGAGAATGTAAGAAAATACTGCAATTGTTTGTGGGTCTTGACGAAGAGAAAGCATTCAACAGAGTAAGCTGGGATTTTATGAGTAAGGCAATGGAAGCATTTGCATTCATTGATGCAATAATACTGCTAATTAGGGGGGGGTATATGAAGAGTCAGAGGCAACAATTAAAGAGTGAAGGTTCCTGTCTGATAAGTTATTTTCTGAACAGAGGAACCAGGCAGGGGTGTCCTCTTTCCCCTTTGTTATTTGCATTATATTTAAAGTCATTAGCAAAAAATAAGAGACTCAGAAATTAAAGGATATAATTTGTATGGTAATCAAGAAAAGTTAACTTTATTTGCAGATAGGGTTGAAACACCTGGGTCTATATTATAACATCGAAGTCTTACAACTTTGAATGTTATAATATCAAACCCAGTAGAGCTAACACTGGAAATAGCGAAGCTGCAGAACACAGAATACTTTCCTAGGGAAAGTATTCGATGGGCCGTTTCTTCAGCTTTGCTATTTCCTCGACTGTGGAGGGAAGGTTATGGGCCGGGTTAAAGTAAGTGTGCGAATGAATGTGAGTGTGCGATTGGGTGCAGGCTAGGTGAGTTAGGGTTAGGGTGCAGGTCAGGTAAGTGTGCTGTTGTGTGGATGTGAGGGTTAGGGTGGGGTAGGTGAGTTAGGGTTGGGGAGCGGGTAAGGTGAGTGTGCGATAGTGACGGACCTTAGGGTTAGGGTTGGGTTAAGGTAAGTGGATAGCTAGTGGTGTATGTATGGTTTAGTGTAGGGTTTTGTGAAGTGTGTGTGTGTGTGTGTGTGTGTGTGTGTGTGTGTGTGTGTGTGTGTGTCTGTGTTTGTGTGTAGTTATTTTGGTGTGATTGTGTTGTGTGTATGTTTGTTGGAACAGTGAATTTTTTCCCTGGGAAAAAAACTCGCTATTCTAACTGTTCGGTTTTCTGGTGTTTCACTTTTACTGGGTTCAATATTATAACATTCGAAGTTGTAAGACTTTGATGTTATAATATAGACCTCAAGCACCTATGGTACATTTAACTGGGGACAAAGGGCTGAAGTGACATTTAGTTGCAGAGAAATATGGCTGTTGTGACTTCCTTGTGGGCAAAGAGAAGCACACACTGCATTGCCCACAGCTTTAATAACCAACTGCATGGGGGCAGAAGAAGGAACGAGTATTGTGCTCAGTGTATAGTACATGCTTCTGTAACTACAGCATGTGCACTTGTGCTACAGCACAGAGAAAGTCTTGCATGACTGCAGTCACATTTATGCTCCAGTATGCATTTTAGGTAATGCTCCCTAGACACTGTGAAGGGGGTTGTGGTCCACACACAATGGTTATAAAGGCACCGCCCATTGTGGACTGCATTTTTACTGCCACTGCCACTGGGGATGCACAAGCCAGTGCATTTTTTTGTGCCGGTCCCAAGCCCGGATAAATGGGGAGGGTTGCGTCAGGAAGGGCATCCGATGTAAAACTTCACCAAATCATTTCATGCAGACACCAGTAAATATTTCCATACCGGATCGGTCGAGTCCCAGGTTAACAATGACCGCCACCAGTACTGTTAGCCAACAGGGTGCTGGCGGAAATTGGGGTACTGTTGGCTGAAGGAGGAGAAGAGGTGGAAGGCATGGCCGAAGGCAGGAAGAGAGGAGAAAGGCTAGGACTGTGGTAGTGAGGGTCGGAACTTTGAATGTTGGCAGTATGACTGGTATAGGGAGAGAGCTAGCTGATATGATGGACAGAAGGAAGGTTGGTATATTGTGTGTGCAAGAGACCAGATGGAAGGGGAGTAAGGCTAGGTGTATCAGAGGTGGATTCACATTGTTTTATCATGGTGTGGATGGGAGGAGAAATGGCATAGGAGGTATTCTGAAGGAACAGTATGCTACAAGTGTTTTGGAGGTGAAAAGAGTGTCGGATAGAGTGATGTTTATGAAGCTGGAAACTGATGGTATAATGATAAATGTTGTTGTGCATATGCTCCACACGTTGGGTGTGTAATGGATGAGAAAGGGAAATTTTGGAGTGAATTGGATGAAGTGGTAATGACTGTACCCAAGGGTGAGAGAGTGGTGATTGGAGCAGATTTCAATGGGCATGTTGGTGAAGGGAACAGAGGGGATGAGGAAGTGATGGGTAGGTATGCTGTTAAACAAAGGAATGCAGAAGGTCAGATGGTAGTGGATTTTGCGAAAAGGATGGACATGGCTGTGGTGAATACCTATTTTAACAAGAGGGAGGAGCATAGGGTGACATAAAAGAGTGGAGGAAGATGCACACAGGTGGATTATATCTTATGTAGGAGGGCCAGTTTGAAGGAGATTGGAGACTGTAAAGTGGTGACCTGAGAAAGTGTAGTTAGGCAGCATAGGATGGTGGTTTGTAGGATGACGTTGATGATCAAGAAGAGGAGGAGGAGTGTGAGGGCAGCACCAAGGATCAAATGGCGGAAATTGAAAAAGGGTAATTGTGAGGTGGAGTTCAGGGATGAGTTAAGACAGGCACTGGGTGGCAGTGAAGAGTTACCAAATAGCTGGGTAACTACAGCAGAGCTAGTAAGGGAGATGGCTAGAAAGGTGCTTGGTATCACATTTGGACAGAGGAAGGACGACAAGGAGACATGGTGGTGGAATGAGGAAGTACAGGAGAGTATACAGACAAAGAGGTTGGCAAAGAAGAAGTGGGATTGTCAGAGAAATGAAGAAAGTAGACAGGAGTATAAGGAGATGAGGTGCATAGCAAAGAGAGAGGTGGCGAAGGCTAAGGATAAGGCATATGAAGAGTTGTATGAAAGGTTGGACACTAAGGAGGGAGAAAATGACCTGTACCAATTGGCTAGACAGAGGGACCAAGCTAGGAAAGATGTGCAGCAGGTAAAGGTGATAAAGGATAATGAGGGAAACATACTCACAAGCGAGGAGAGTGTGTTGAGGAGATGGAAAGAGTACTTTGAGGGGTTGATGAATGAAGAGAATGAGAGGGAGAGAAGGTTGGATGATGTAGGGATAGTAAATCATGAAGTACACTGGATTAGCAAGGAGGAAGTAAGGATAGCTATGAAGAGAATGAAGAATGGAAAGGCTGTTGTCCCAGGTGACATACCTGTGGAAGCATGGAGGTGTTTAGGTGAAATGGCAGTGGAGTTTTTAACCAGATTGTTTAATGAAATATTGGAAAGTGAGAGGATGCCTGAGGAATGGAGAAAAAGTGTTTTGGTACCGATTTTTAAGAATAAGGATGATGTGCAGAGCTGTAGTAACTACAGAGGGATTAAATTGATCAGTCACAGCATGAAGTTATGGGAAAGAGTAGTGGAAGCTAGGTTAAGAAGGAAAGTGATGATAAGTGATCAGCAGTATGGTTTCCTGTCGGGAAAGAGCACTACAGATGCGATGCTTGCTCTGAGAGTGTTGATGGAGAAGTACAGAGAATGTCAGAAGGAGTTGCATTATGTTTTTGTAGACTTAGAGAAAGCATATGACAGGGTGCCCAGAGAGGAGTTGTGGTATTGTATGAGGAAGTCTGGAGTGTCAGAGAAGTATGTAAGAGTGGTACAGGATATGTACGAGGGTAGTGTGACAGCGGTGAGGTCTGCGGTGGGAGTGACGGATGTGTTTAATTTGGAGGTGGGGTTACATCAAGGATCAGCTCTGAGCCCTTTCTTATTTGCAATGGTGATGGACAGGTTGACATACGAGATCAGACAGGAGTCCCCATGGACTATGATGTTTGCAGATGACATTGTGATCTGTAGTGAGAGTAGGGAACAGGTGGAGGAGACCCTGGAGAGATGGAGATATGCTCTAGAGAGAAGAGGAATGAAGGTCAGCAGGACTAAGACAGAATATATGTGTGTGAATGAGAGGGAGGATGGAGGAATGGTGAGGATGCAAGGAGTAGAGGTGGCGAAGGTGGATGAGTTTAAATACTTGGAGTCAATAGTTCAGAGTAACGGTGAGTGTGGAAGAGAGGTGAAGAAGAGAGTATAGGCAGGATGGAGTGGAAGGAGAAGAGTGTCAGGAGTGATTTGTGATAGACGAGTACCTGTAAGAGCGAAAGGGAAGTTCTGCAAGAGGGTAGTGAGACCAGCTATGTTATATGGGTTGGAGACAGTGGCATTGACAAAAAGACAGGAGTTTGAGCTGGATTATTGGCAGAGTTAAAGATGTTAAGATTTGCACTGGGTGTGACGTGGGTGGGCAGGATTAGGAATAAGTATATTAGAGGGTCAGCCCAGGTTGGAAGGTTTGGAGACAAAGCCAGAGAGGCAAGATTACATTGGTTTGGATATGTGCTGAGGAGGGATGCTGAGTTTATTGGGAAAAAGATGCTAAGGATGAAGCTACCAGGTAACAGGAAAAGAGGAAGGCCTAAAATAAGGTTTATGGATGTGGTGAGAGAGGACATGCAGGTGGTTGGTGTGACAGAGCAAGATGCAGAGGACCGGAAGAAATGGAAACAGGTGATCCGTGGTGACCCCTAACGGGAACAGCCGAAAGAAGATGGTGATGACATGCTGACTGGCCAGCCTGCTGGTGATGCTTGCTATACTGCCTGCTGTCTCATGTTGCATTGGGGACATGGACATTATTTTCCCTCTGCACATTTGGCTATTGAAGATGTGGGCATGGCACCACATTCTTCTCTTTGCCCACAGAGAATTTGCCATAGCCATATTTCTGTGCAGCTGAGTGTCACTTCAGCCATGTATCTGCAACCAAATGTAACAAAAGGAAGTGTTTCGCTGCTAGGCACCTGAACCCTTGCAGATGATATTATTTCTCACTTGATAAATCCAGAAAAGGACATCTCAGTTTTGTGGAACATTTTCAGACAGTTTCAAGTCAAAAGAAGGCTATTTCTGTAAATTATGTACTCACACACAAATTGGTAAAGCAATAGCAATAGTTTGGGGAAGTATTTAGCAATGTAGATTAAAAAGGCTTCTATTATGGCAGCTAAGGTTAGGTGTCAAGAGACAGAACAGTAATAATACAAAACGTGAGAAACTGGAAGCTGTTGTTTATGGATATGTGTACTAAGATACAAGCAATGAAATGGTTTTAGTCCCTTTAATTGTATATACAGGCCAGGCATTTTTTATCAACCAGGGGAGAAGTTGTGGACAATAACTAATAAAGAGTTGAAAGAATTTATCTGGGAGGGGACACTGTGACGAGTTAAACTGGATAGGCTGATCCTTCCAGTAGAACAAGATCGATTAGGATTACCTGATTTAAAGGGATGTCTTAGAGCTACACAGTTAAAGCTTATATACATAACACAAGCAGAAGCTTTTAATTCAAAATTTGAAAAGGATAATGACGAAGCAGGGGAAAGATCAAGAAATAAAGGAGGAGATTTTGGATGCAGATCCTTAAGGAGAATACAAACAACCATACAGAATATTATATTCATGAAGCAGCAGAAAGTATTCTAAGAACTAAGCCAGCACAATAATGGAGAAAGACGATTTTGCTAGGAGAAATTACTGCAAGTAGGGGTACAGTAAATAGTCAATAGGAGGCTGCAATTTACTGGTGAAAACTTGCAAAAGAAGCAATGCTTTGAGAGGAAGTGACCAGAGAGGGAAAGGTAGTAGACTGGAATAAGGCCAAGAAGATGTTTGGATTGCAGGCTAGAGACTGCTTTCCGTACCAGGGATAGATATCAGAATATAGCCAAAAAGAAAGGGA
This sequence comes from Protopterus annectens, assembly GCF_019279795.1. Lineage (NCBI taxonomy): Eukaryota > Metazoa > Chordata > Ceratodontiformes > Protopteridae > Protopterus > Protopterus annectens. Next base: position 413,324,541 of record NC_056728.1, read on the forward strand.
TAGGGGAATCTTAAGTGAAAGACCTGCTTTGGTGGGATTGTTAGTCATATCTAAAACAGAAACCGCTGTTAAAGGGATAATTAGTAGGGATATAACATACTGCATGATAATTATAAGAATTAATCAGAGGAGGTTAGAAAATATTGGGAAGAGAGGCTGGAAAAGCAGTTTACAAGAAAACAATGGGAGGACATATGTATGGTTCCTAAGTATGCAACAAAATCCAGAAGGTTTAGTATCTTTGCTTGGAAATGCTTGCATAGGCATTTTTATACCCTGGGTAGACTTCAAAGAATTTTTCCTCATGTAGGTAGCAAATATTGGAGGTATGATGGGGAAGAAAGAGGTAACTGGGACCGAGTATTTTAGAAGAGTAATTAGTTGCTAAATTTTAAACTTCCCTACAGACTGCTGTATCAGGAATATTGGGTGAGTAAATGACTAACTAAGCATACCATTTTTTTTTGAGCTAGGACTCAGGATCTCAGTAAGACCTTATAACATTTAATTCTGTTGGATGCCAAAAAAGCAATTACTAGAAAATGGGAATTAAAGTGTACACCAACTGTATTTCAAGTAGTGAATATTGTAAAAGAGGTAGAAGAGCTGGAAGAGGGATCTTTAAGAAAGGGAAGGAACAAATTACACAAAAATAAATGGAAACTGTGGGTGCAATATATGCAGAGTAATGTTTTGGAGTAGGAGTGAGGTTTAAGTGAAGGCAGGAATTTAGCAGTTTATGTAATGTTGGACTGATGATAATTACAAAGAAAAGATATATGATGTATAATGCATGTAACTAGAAAAAAAATAATATTTTTTCTGTTAATATATGCTCATCTGTGACTTAAGTGATAATTCAATAATGTTATTTGCACACACACACACACCCACCTCTTTTAGGTAATCCATGCATGTGGTATATAATTATTATGCACATAAGATTGTTCTGTAGCACAATGCCTTTCACTGTCTCCACACTTAACAAGAATCTGCTAATCTGCTGTAGTTTAGATCATCTGCTCACATTTGAAAACAGTGTTTTAATGTTTTTATTTTTTTCAGGTTAGTTTCTTTAGTAAGATTTTTTTTCATTTTTATTTTCTTTTTGTCTGCAGATTCTATTTTGAAATGTGTCTGTGAGTCATTCCACTAACTTTCTCAAGACTTGTGAGAATAACTTCTTGTTATTTTTTAAATCTGCACATTCCTCCAGGGGCTTCTGCCCTGCTGTATATCAATTTGTGGCCATAAATTTCCACAATTCAGCTGCACAGTACAGGTGCTAACCCTGTTTCATCTTGATACCCTTGGTAAATCTCCTGACATGTTTGTTTGTTTTTTTTTTATTTATTTTAGTTTGTTTACTAGGGTAGTACACTGATCACTATAGACTACTGATAGGCAGAGCCTGGGTGAAAAGACTCACAAAAAAGAAAATATAAAAAAATTCACAAATGCAGAGTATCACAGAAGGTAGATAATCCCATAGACAATTCTTACAATGTGTAAATAATAGTAGCAGAGTAGAAAAATCAAATGCAAATTCAGTTTAGTAGTAATTCTGAGAGGAAAGCAGCAGCTGAGGACAGAAGATCAAAGTAAAAGTGATGCATGTTAGGAGGGAGTTGTGTGTCCAGTGGAAAAGCACTTGCAGTCAGATTTTTGATGAAGATGTTAAGTTAAACTCTGAAGGTGGGGAAAGAGGAGACATTTTTAAGGTGAAGGGAGAGGGATTGCCAATGTTTGGGTACAAGAATGGAGTAGGAATGGTAGCTACAGTGTAGTTTATTTTGGGGTGTCTGGAGTGAGGGAGTTAATTGGGAGAGGTTGCGGAGGTTGGGGGGTGGTTTAATTATGGAGCCTGGCTGCAAGAGTGGAAAGGCACCTACCTGGTTGAAGTAGTTTGAAAACAAGAGACCTTAGGAGTAGCTCAACTGTGTACGAGACTGGTAACCCTTTGGCCTTGGAGAGAGTAATGCAGTGGTGTTCCTGAGGGTAGGAACTAGAAATGAATCAGCAGATTTCGTTTTCTGTGGACTTTAAAGTGGATGAGATTTTTTTTTAAGTCTGGGACTTTTGCCACTATTTCTTGCTATTCTCATTAGAGATAATATATAATTATTGACTGTGGGACCATGGGATGGGTAAGGCCAAGCTATAAGCAAATAAGATTATAAGGTTATTTTGAGCACAAAAAGTGAAATTTGTTAGACTTAAAATGGCCCGCAAAGGCAGCTAGCCTAGTAATTTTCTATGAACCTTTGAACAGAGTGTAGCCGTAGGAACTGTTCTATGTATGTGATTCCATTTCGTCTCAAGAATCTTTCAGGAAACTATTCTTATCAACCTTCACAGCAGAAGGTCAGTATTTTTCCTTGTAATTGCCAGAAAGACAAGACCTTTCTTTTCTGTCAAATTAGTTTGAAATAGAGAGAGCAGTAACAGTATATCAGTGCCATGTATGCATCCCCACAGATCATTGGCATTAAATTTTGCCCTCAGCCTCTGCTTTTGGGTGGTCTAACTACGGCATTCCCTATACCTTGTTGATGTAAAGAAGAGCAGCCTAATAGCAGTCTTCCCTCTCCACCTTTGTCTGTATCTCCCACAACATGAAATTAATCCTGAATGCGGTTACACTGGCATCAAGCAGAAATCTAGCATCTCTGCCAGTGCATAATGTATTTTAGAAGTTCTGTAAAAAAAAAAAATCATGACCAATGTTCCAGCACTGCCGAACCTGAAAATTGAGCCCAAGATACAGGGAGTGTCCAGCTATAACCATCTAGATAGTTGAAATAATTTCCAAAGGTTGGAAAAAACAGAAAGGCAGAGCATTTATGTCCCTGGGGAAGAGTTCTTCCTTTTTTCTGGCCATGTTACTTTACATATAGATTAGAATTTGTTTTAATTCCTCTGATTATGGTTTAGGTATCATTGTAAAGTTGAAGCATATAACAGTGTCCAGGTATCATAGAAGGTTATGTGGTGCCCATAGTAAGTTTCAGTTGATCTTTTGGCCTATAGTTTTGGAGCATATGCACCACTCAGCACTGTTGATGTTTCCTAGAGGCTGAGATTACTTTTTACTCCATCATCACTTCACACATTATTAATATCTAAGTGTTGCAGAGCTTTAGTCTAATTCTTGCACAATTGTCTGAATAGTTACTGAAGTGAGGGGTAACAAACCTTTCAAAAGCTAGATAGTCAGTACCACTGAACATTTTACCTGGGGACAGTGAGCCCAGTATTTCTTATTAAATTGAGCTACTTGTATCTAAAAATCACCTGCATGTTAGACAGAGGAGAGGGACATGATTCCAATGACAATGACTATTACATCTGAAGGACTAAAAATTCCTACTATGAGGGTTATCAAACCCAAAGAGATGATTACCTCATGTTTTAGATCAGCAGATCCTGTTTGGGCATCCTGCAGACTACTACAGCACCAGAAACGAGAAAGAGAGACTTTTTGTGCTAACTGCAAGTACTTTTTGCTGAATTTTCTAACTTTTGCTGATTTTGGTCGTTTTTATTACCTGCACTTCTCAGAAAGCTTAAAAGGTAAACTAGGTACTTATTTTACTGTATTTCTGCCTGTAAGTCATTTTCCAGTTGTGCACTTGCCTTACTTTATTTAAAAAAGTTTAAATTTTCAAATTTCTAATTTTGCAAAGTTTTAATTGAGTTTACTGTTCTGGGCTATACACTCAAGTGCATTAGCCTGTCTGTGCTTATTTACTGTATAGCTGCATTGTTTAGCCTGATATAACCAAAAACAACAAAAAAATTTTTATCTTGTTTGCTAATTTCCCGCCTTTTCTAACTTGAATAGCCCAGTTTCCAGGCTTTGCTGGTTTCAGAACTTTAGTTTCAGTGTTCAGAACTATCCAGACCTTGCTGTTGTAGAGGAAGGTCCTACTGCTTAACAGTGAGAGTGGTGAGCATTGTACTGCCTATGTAACACTAGAGGAGTGGTTTCCACCTCTGAAAGTGGAATTTTATTGGCCATTTTGGACTGACTTCTATCCCTTTCAACTTGCTGGCATAAATACGTGTGTTCGCACGTGTTTGAGCTTGTCTTAGATCAGCAGACCCTGTTTGGGCGTCCTGCAGACTACTATAACACCAGAAAAGAGAAAGAAAGAGTTTTTGTGCTAACTGCAAGTACTTATTGCTGAATTTTCTAATTTTTGCTGATTTTGGTCATTTTTATTATCTGCACTTCTCAGAAAGCTTAAAAAGTAGACTAGCTACTTATTTCGGCTTGTTTTCCAGTTGTGCACTTGCCTTGTTTTATTTAAAAAGTTTACATTTTCAAATTTCTAATTCTGCAAAGTTGTAATTGAGTTTACTGTTCTGGGCTATACACTCAAGTGCATTAGCCTTTCTGTGCTTATTTACTGTATAACTGCTTTGTTTAGCCTGATTTGACCAAAAAAGAATTCTATCTTGTTTGCTAATTTCCTGCCATTTCTAACTAAAATAGTCCAGTTTCCAGGCTTTTCTGGTTTCAGGACTTTAGTTTGAGTGTTCAAAGATATCCAGACCTTGCTGTGGTAGAGGGAGGTCCTACTGCTTACCAGTGAGAGTGGGAGCACTGTACTGCCTATCTAACACTAGAGGAGTGGTTTCCACCTCTGAAATTGCAATGTTATTGGCTATTTTGGGCTGATTTCTATCACTTTCAACTTTCTTGCATAAAGCATTTAGGCACTGCTGGGCTAAGGTTAAACTTCTGGTGCCAGAAAGTCTGCTCTTCGACTTTTCCCTTAGAACTAGCTACTTTATCAGCAGTAGCACTAAAATCTTTATACCTGTGACTAGCACTTGCTCTAAAACTTGCTAAAAAGCACTAGGAAGCCTTAATTTATTACAAGCACTCACCTCTCCTTGGTAATAAGGAGAAAATAGTCGTAGGCACTAGACAGCCTACAATTGAAAGTACCTTGACAAAAGTAAGGGAAAACAGCTTTTGTACTACACAAAGAAAGCACCTAACCAGGCATGTCCAAGCGTCAGCTTCCGGTAATTTCTCCTGTCCACCTGGTGAATCTGGGCATACTGGGGCAATGCAGCAATTGCCTCATGTACACAGACAACCCTCTCCTCCTACCACCAAACACTACAACCTGTGAGAGATGCAATTACATAGCCAAACTGGAAGCAAATCTCTGTCCAGTCAAGATTGTGCTAGACAGTCAAGAGAAGAAGGTAAACACCCACACAACATCTCAAACAACACATAGTCCTTCAAAACCCACACCACCAAAACCCAATCATAGCAACACAAAACCCACATATGCGGAGGCTCTTAACTGGAAGCAAATCTCTCTCCAGCCAAGATTGTGCTAGACAGTCAAGAGGAGAAGGTTAACACCCACACAACATCTCAAACAACACATAGTCCTTCAAAACCCACACCACCAAAACCCACATATAGCAACACAAAACCCACATATGCAGAGGCTCTTAACATTAGCCTGCCCAAGCAACAGGGACCTCCGAAACTGAAACGCAAACAAACACCACCCCAAACACAACCAAAGCATCACATAGCTCACGACACCAGTGTGCCACCCAACAGCAGCCCCTAAGGCAAGACAATGTACCCAACACTTTAGTCATAGATGACTTTATAGTTAGGCACACTGATGTCCCAGTCACCAGGCTGAACAAGGAGAAAATTACAGTTAGTTGCCTGTCAGATGCCAGGATTCGCCACATAACACATGCACTCAAGTCACTCCACAAAAGGTACAAATATGACTCTGTCATTGTCCATGTTGGAGTGGATGACTTGAGACGTACCTCCCTGGACTACATGAAAAGAGACATGGAAAAGCTCTGGGATCATGTAGCCCAGGCAGGTATGACCCTAGCCCTGAGAAGCATCATGCCATTGCCCAGAATGATACCACAGTATAAGGACAAAATTATTGACTTCAATAATTGGCTAAGCTTATGGTGTCATTCAAAGGGGATCCAGTATCTGTGTGCTGGGACAACATGATCGACAAACCACTATGCTTTGCAAGAGATGGTTTGCACCTCTCGCCTGTGGGATTTACGTTACTGGCTAAGGCTCTTGCCACCCCTGTAGTGCCTTTTTTAGGCAAGATTCAAATGACAAAACTACCACCGTAATGGGTACAAGCAAGCAAAATCTGAAGGTAATGCTACTCAATGCTAAAAGTCTAAACCTCAAGATGCACTCTCTCGGGGCTCTCCTAAAAATGGAGAAAATCGATATATGTGTAGTAACTGAGACCTGGTTCAAAGCTGCAGAGAGCACCCCTGCAATACCAGGCTACAACTCATACCACACTTTTCGGCCACCAAACCAGGACCAAAACACTAAAGGTGGAGGAGTGTCCATATTCACAAAGGATAGTCACACCTCCAAGCTGGTTGCCAAACACAATGCATCTGAAATTCTCCAGGTGCAACTAACACTAGTTAAGACTGCAATACAAATTGTAGCTTGCTACAGATCCTCTACCATGCTCCAAGATTCTCACTACACCTTTCTAAACTACTGGAAAATATTAAGATACAACCAAACACCCTAATACTGGGTGATTTCAACTACCCTGCCATTAACTGGGAAAACTACTCCTGTACTAACACCTTTGCTCAACGGTTCTTGGAATTCATAAATTTCAATGCCCTAGAACAACTAATTCATAGTCCCACCATGGGTACCAATATTCTAGAACTGGTCATTACCAACATGGGAGATTGATGCTCCACACCAGTGGTCACCCCCTCGTTGGTCAGATCAGACCATAAGCTAATCACCCTTGACATCCACATCCCACCCCCACCCCCCTTTAAGGAAACCTCAGTAAAAAACTTCTCCAAAGCCAACTTCATGCTTCTCAAATCAAAAGTAACACAGCCATGCAGATGGGAACTGGAAATTCAACGGCTGAATCCTACACTAAGGTGCTGTACGAGCACATTCACTAGTGCATGGACTGAGCCATCCCAGATAGAACCAGGACACTGTCCTCTAAAAAAAAGGAAGCCAATCTGGTGGTCCCCTGCCATAAACAAGCTGTACAACAGAAGGTAGAAACTGTTGCAGAAAAGAGGAAGAACCCAAGATTTAAAAAACTCCCTCACCAGCCTAAGTAGAAAGCTGAGATCCTTCATAAAATCTCCCAAAGCTAGTTACAAAAACAAAATTGCCAAAGATTCCAAGGACAACCACAAGGCATTCTATAGCTATGGCAAGAATCTAAATGGCAATACTCAGATCTGCTCTGAGCTACAGCAGAATGGCACTAGATATACTGATCCCAAGGATATTGCCAATATCCTGGCAGATAGATTCAGTGCCAACTTCACTCCCTTCTCACCCCCTAAAGAGCACATCTCAATACCAAAAGAATGCCAAATTCTAGTAATCACAGCCACTCAGGTAAAAACTGCACTCTCCAAAGCCACGAATACAGCATCCATGGGACCAGACGACATCCCGGGCTGTGTACGGCATGAACTACAAAATGAACTGGCACCTCACCTATGTGTCATGTTTAATCATAGCCTCACCTCAGGCTTTGTGCCCACAGAGTGGTGCACAGCTACAGTCATCCCATTCCACAAGGGGGATCCACTTTGGATCCCGGGAACTACCATCCCATCAGTCTGATGAGCGTTATCTGCAAGGCCATGGAACGTATTATCATGGAACTTATAAACAAAGACATTGGCAACCTTCAAACACTGGACCCCACCCAGTTTGGGTTCGTGAAGGGCCGATCTTGCCTCCTGAACCTGATCGACTTCTTTGAATCAGTCTCCAGAGCCGTGGACGAGGGTAAGGTGGTTCACATAGCCTACTTGGACCATACCAAGGCTTTCGACACTATCCTGCACTCTGGAATCATAGATAAACATACTAAGCTGGGCATTAATCTGTACGTCACTTGATGGGTTGCAAACTGGCTTACTGACAAAACACACACTGTAAATGTAGCCATCTCCAGATGAGTGACAAGTGGTGTACCGCAGGGTTCTGTCCTGGGAGCACTCTTGTTTGGCATCTACTTCTCTAAAGTGCAGGCCAACACAAAGGGACTCTGGCTTACAAAGTTTGCAGATGACTGTAAGCTGGGAACCATTACTGAATCCCCAAATGAAGTTGATGTACTACAAAAGGGCCTTACCAAAACAGATGCCTGGTGCCAGAGCCATGGGTTCAAGCTAAATGCCAAAAAATGTATAGTTGTCCCCTTTGGGAAAAAACGCATACCTGTGAACTACTACATAGGTGGCAGTACAGTAAACACCGAAAGTGTGATAAGAGACCTAGGGACACAGGTGGACAGTGGTCTCACCTTTGATAACCACATAGTTACACCAGTTAGAAAATCCATCTACGTGCCACACCTCATCACTAAGGGCTTTTCATCCAGAAAAAAGGAGGTCATTGTCCCTCTGTACTCATCCCTCATTAGACCCATTATAGAATACAATGCCCCGTTTGGTATGTACCTCACAAGACATCTGCAACAACTAGAAAGGCCGCAGAAATACCTCATAAAAAGAATCACAGGCCTAAAGCAGGTGCCTTATGCTGACCGTCTAAAGAAACTCCAACTATACTCAGAGGCGATCTCTGCCTAACATACAAGGCCATGTCAAACCCAGAGTTGTTGGACATGCTACACTTAAAGAAATCCCAATTCTTCCAAGCCACACACTCCAGGGATCTTAAACTTGTCATCACGATGAATAGAACATGCTGGAGGGATAGCCTGACCCAGAGACTCCCCATACTGTGGAATAGGCTGCCCTTACATGTCAGGCAGAGCGCCTCAATGGCCCTCTTCAAGACGAACCTTAACGATTGGATGGGAGATAGGAAATTCACCCCGAGGATCTCATCAGTAGCCCTGCTAGACAGGGGTCCAAGAAAGTAAATATTTGTGGGAAGCAATAGCCATGGAATCGTTATGGCTAGCCTTGTATAGGACCTAGGGCCGATAGCCTAGTACCTACCTTTGAACCTGTGAATCTATTTTTCTTAAATGTCCAGCTTATGCACCATTACTTGTTTCTTGCTTTGTCTTCTAAACATCTTGTATTAGCTGCTTCAATTTCTGAGGCTATCATTCTTTTCTTGCTACTCCTCTGATTCCACTTATCCTTGTCTAAAATGCACACCTTGACCAGGTGTTAAGTTTATACTTAGTAGTTCCCTTTTTTGCCTAGTTTGCATTGCCATTGTGCTTTGCTGCTAGTTGTAATTCTTACATTTTTATTGCTACTATTTTGAATGCAACCCAGGTTAATCCTGTAATTGGTCATACTGGGATCAGTGCTGTACCCCTGTAACCAAAATGTAAACAAAGTAAATAAAACAATGCTGCTTGTCTTTCAGCATTCTAGTCATAATCACTGCCAGCATCTTTTCCTGCCTGTCACTTGTGCATATATTTCAGTACAGGCAGCATCCATATGTGTCTTTTTGGTGGCACATTTTGTCTTTACTGACTTTGCTTACTTAGTCCCCACCATCAAGTGCTGCACTGACCCATGAAACACTTCATCCATAAAAATACACACCAACCACCTACTAAAAGCCCTGTTGAGGAAAAATGTATGCAGTTAACATAGTCCAATGAAGTCAATGAAAAAAACTGTACCCTGGCATAAAAAAACAGAGAAATGGATATATGGAGTACTTGGGGGGGTCTGGTATGTGTGCTACAGGAGATGTATTGTATTATAGGGTATGGGTACTCATTTCATCAATTCCGGCAATATCTGTTTCTTAAACCCATAGTTGTAAGATAATTATTTTATCACCTGCCACCCTCAAAATATATGTATATTTGAACATCTAGACATTCAGATACACATATACATCTACATATTAATTATGTTCTTGATTATTTGTTGATTTTATTGAATATTAATATCCAAAGTTTTCCTTTTTTTTTCCTGCTTTGTTTTCAGTAAATCCTTTCAACAGCATTTAAATTTGTCATAGCTGTCCCATCTGGATGGTACTTTATATGAAGGAAATATACTGAATACGACAGTGTTGATGGAACAGCTGGGGTGCTTAGCACTGAGAGACATAGTTTCATGTGGCATTATGTAGAAGTGAATTGGGTTTGAATGAAGAAAGATAGATTTCACACTGGCAGCAGGATTCTCAAGAACAATGACATAGTCAGTAAGAATTAGAGACAATATTTATAGAAATTAATTTAGAAAATTAATAAACTGAGAGAGCTTTCTATTAGCACACAGTTTCTGAAGGATTAAAGTCTGTAACTGCAATATCTGTCATTGTCTGTTTATACTTCTTCCTATTCTATTCTGTCACAAAAATCACACATATTAGAAAAGAAAAACAAAGATTGTGAGGCAATATTAAGGGCTTCCATCATAAGTTAGGCATAGTCAGTCTGCATGCTGAGTAAAATAATTCAGTCAGTGTTGAAAGCAGTCTGAAAACCATGAGTAAAACTCATGTGGTTGTGTATATGGGGAGAAGTGACCTTTTAGCATGTGTACATCTTATGATTTAACAGAGAATAAAGGAACTGGTGGAACCCTGCAGGAAGGTATACAGTAGCATTTATGAAGGTCCGTGCCTTGTGTATAGGTAGCTGGGAGAAGAGAGAGCATTAAATATTCAGTGACTGGCTGAAGAACTGGTACTTTGAGCAAGGTAAAAGCAGTATGTGAATGAGCAGCTACCTGGAATAGTCCAGGGTTATATTTAGTGAACCACATGCATTTAAGTCTTTATGGGATAGGCACTGTTAGAGATGGAGTAGAGAGAAATGTTAAAATAAGAGTCATTTTAAACTGAATTTGAGAGGAGAGGCAAGCATCGGGTGCATCTGGCATTGGGTGCCTGTCATTAATTTGGTAGCACTTTTATTCTTTGCCAAGCAAGCAAACTGAAATGAGTGAAACAACTTTCCCTGACAGGGGAGATTTCTTTTCTCTCCACTTTTGTGCACCTTCAGAGTTGATATATTTAAGTTTGGGTGATGGAGGGTGTAACTCCACATAGGGTTACAGGGGGGCGTGCTTTCCTGCAAAAAAGAGTTTCCTCTGATGCTCAGAGAAAATTATTTTGCTCATTTTCATTCAGTCATTCAGCAAGAGGTGAAAATGCTGTCAGTTGATTGACGTGTATCCCATAGCTTCATCATTGACAGCACAGAAGGGAACACAAGGGTTAGGAAGAGGAAATAATAGAACGAGAGACAGTGAAGGATACATAGGTGCTAACGGTGAGTAGGGATGATGTGCTGCAGTGTCAGAAAAACTTTTTAAAATACCTTTATTAAATTATCAATTAAGACATAGGCAAACGTACATTAACAGAACAGAAAACAAACTATATTAACATTTGTTCCATTCCATATGCTGTAGATCACATGTTTTCTTTATTTTTCCAATTATTATCAGTCCAGCAGTACATAAACCTCACTCCTCCTGACATTATTCTACATGCATTGTTCCTAAAATTTTCATTTATTTCTATGCAATTTGCTCCTTCCCTTTTCTAAAGATCCCTCTTCCAGTTCTTGTATCTCTTTCAGTATTTCAAATACAGTTGATTTAGACTTTGATTTCCATTTTCTAGTAATTGCTTTTTCGTGGGCCAACATAATTAAATTTAATAGAGCCTTACTATGTCTAGGCAATTCAGATCCTGTGTCCCAGCTCAAAAAGTCATATCCTTAGTTACAGTCATTTGCTCATTCAGTATTTTTGACAAGAGTAATCTGTAGGACATTTTTAAAACTTGCCAACTGATTACACTTCTAAAACACGTGTTACAGGTTACCTCTTTCTTTCCTATCATACCTCCAGCATTTGCTATCTACATGAGGAAACATTCTTTGAAGCCTGATTGTGGTTTAAAAATACCTATCAGACACTTCCAAGCAAAAATCCTGGACTTTATTGCATACTTGAGAGCCATACATATGTCTCCCTATTGTTCTCCTGTAAACTGCTTTACCAGTTTCTCTTCCCAATCTTTTCTAACCTCCTCTGTTTAATTCTTATAGTTGTCATGCAATATTTTATATGCCCTACTAATCATCTCTTTTTTTAACAGCTACTGTTCTAGATATGATTAAAATCCCACCAGAGAAGGTCTTTCACTTAAAGTTCCCGTTATTTTCTCTTCGCTTATACTCTGATATCAATCCCTGGTAAGGAAGGCAGTCTCTACCGTGCAGTCCAAACATCTTCTTGGCTTCATCCCACAGGTAACTGAGAAGGTGGTAGCTGAGGGTTGAATTGAACTAAGTATAGTTGCTGGGTTAGGCACAACAGGAAAAGCAGGTATTAATATAGCATTTATGGCCCTTAAATCTTGGACAAACCTATAAGTGTCTTTGCCCAGTTTCTTAACTGGTAAAATGGGTGTGTTACAGGGGCTTGTAGTAGGTACAGTGATTTTCTGCTGTAATAATGCTGAAATGACTGTCTCAATTGTAGCATCTGCCTTTGCAGACAGTGGGTATTGTGTTACCATGGGTAGAGATTCATATGATTTAAAGTAATTTGGACTGGCTCTGTTCTCTTAATGAGTTTTACCTCATTTTATGGGCAGTCCATAATTGTGAAAGAACAGTATTTAATAATGATGCATCTGACACTTGCACGGGGTCTGTTTCAGAGAGGAGAGAAAATAATACTACATCTGGCCGTTTTTTGGTTCTGTTTCAGTAAGGATAGAGAAAAGCAAATCCTCATCTAACTGCTCTGAGACAATGCCCATCTGCATTACTGGAGACTCATCTAGCACATTTAAATATACTCCATCTGGCGTGCAAAATACTGTGCATTGCAATTTGCAAAAAAGGTCTCTCCCTAAGAGATTAAGAGGTGCAGAAGTTTTTACAAGGAAAGCATGGTGATCTGTTAGCATTCCCAACTGAATGGGAACTGAAACTGTTTTGTGGTAGTCTAAAGGGATTTCTGATACCCCGACTCCTCTCACCATAGTGCGAGACAAAGGAAGGTTTTGGGCACTGGATGCACTTAACACAGACCTAGTAGCTCCGGTATGTATTAAAAAAGGGATATTGTTATCTTAGATTCTAACATTGACAAATTAACCCTTTTGTTGTACAGGTACCAAGGGAAGTAGCTGTGATTTTTGTTCATGGCTGTCCTATGCATTGTACTGCCAAGCTGGTGGCTACCACGGTGTAGTCCATGTAGGAGGTTGCCATTGCTGTCTGGTAGTTTGCAGACCCTGGGGAGGCACCTCAAATGGATTAGTGGGTTGCGTTGGTGCATCCACCATTTGTAAGAAAGGACAATTGTCTCTCCAATGGCCATTTTATTTACAGTTAAAACATAAACTAGAAATGGGTCCTAGGGAGTCTTAGTTTGAGTATTATTAAATCGCTGAAGGAAGGGTGACTGAGGTTGGAAAAACCTAAGTCTGTTGTGTCCTCTCCTCCCTCCCATGTTACTACCCCAAAAACAGGGCAAAGCAGTGAACCTCTGAAGCTGTATGTTTAATAATTTTTCCTGTCTGTCTTTTTTGTCATGGGTGAGGGTATCAGCTATATACTGGACTTGACTAACTAACTTGTGAAGTCCTAGACTTGGCCAATTTAAGCATACCTTTTTCAACTGATCACGAATAGAGGGCAATAAACCATCTACAAAATTAGCTGAGAAACTACTCACTGCTGGCCCTTCAGTGGGTTAAGAATAGCCAGAAAATGCTTCAAAAGCCTCAGTAACTTAAATAAGTATCTACTGGCTCATCTTCCCACTGTATAACAGCATTTATGCAGGACCAGTTAGGCACAGGGGGACACATAACAGTAATGGCTTGCAGTAGTCAGGTTCTGGCACTTTGAATAGCCTCAGTGGCAGTATGTTGGGGAGTGGGATCTGGTATTTGTGCATGATCCCAAATGTGTTTAAACAGGTCAGATGGAACAGAGGTTTTTAACACCTCTCAAAGATTTTTTAATGTAGGATTTTGTAATTGAACATGTCCTCAAGATTTTAGCATATTTAGCTGGATTGATGCAAATGGGTGGAAGAGAGTCTGGAATAGTTTGGAAGTCCACAGCAGACTAAGGGAGCACTACATTTATAGTGGAAGTTGCTGTATCATCCCTACCATGAGCAAGGTTGGGGACTTGACGTAAGGGATTCAACTGTGCAGCAGTAGTCCTTTTTTTCCTGAGGAGGAACCATTACCATCCTTATTTTGATTAATTTTGTCATGGCCAAAATAATTATTTCCATCTATAATTATGGGAAATTGACTAACAAAATGTTACAAACACAACTTATGCCGTTTGGAAGGAGAGAATAAAATTTCCTTTTTATGTAGCTTAGGAAGACTCATGTACATTAAAGAAGAGTGTGTTTCATCTGTCTGTTTACTGCTGGAGGGTGAGTTATCTGTAAGTATACCCTTCTAGGATACCTTAGATCGAGTGTGACCAGAGACGGGAGAAGAAAAATATTTTGCTAGCGTCTTAGAAGGTATTCCAGAAGAGAGACCCGACTGGGTAGTGGAAGAGATGGCTGTGGAAGAAAGAGTTCTCTGAGAGGACAGTGAGGCTGCAGGAGTGGAAGAAGAAGAAATAGTGGAATCCTGCTGAACAGAAGGAGGCTCATTATAGGGTGGAAGAGGTGCAGTAGGCACCACTAAACTAACCACATAGTTGTCCTCAGATGACTTATGATTAAGTTGCATTTTTTTAAACTTCCTAAGGGGATAGAACCCACAATCATCCTTCCCCTTACAATCTGATTGTTCAAAACAGGTGACTGTCTTATTGGCCACTTGTAATAGGGTTTTCAATTTAGCTGCATTATGTTTTAAACTACGAACAATGGATTATTTTTCTTTATCTTTAGATTTTATGTGCCATGCATTAAAAGCTGACCAGCAGCTGGCAGGGACTTTGCCTTTTTTATGTCGTTTTTGAAAATTCAACAAAATTTCTTTATCAAAAGTTTTTGCAGGTAGAAATGTTAACTTACCATCATTTTTAGTCAGTTCATGCCATTTATCTAAATACAGACAACTGTTTTTAGTACACTTATAAAACATATGTTTAGCAAGAGTACCATACTCCAGTTTTTAAAGATCCCACATTAGCTTCCATTGTAAAAAGTTTTCCAATGACAATAGAAAAAAGAATAAATATCTCATTCACATACTAAACCCACATTTACACAAAAATGCCACTTACCGTTGACCGTCTGCAGGCCTGCTAAGAGGGAAAGTAAATAAAAAGGAAGGGTGCAGTTGTGATCTGATCCTCCAGAAAATGCACTCGACAGAAAACTGTCAAAGGACCCACTAAAAATGCCTTTTTTGCTAAAGCAGTTCCCAAAGGTTCGAAAAAAATCCAAGTCACAGTACCAACTGTTAAGGTTTAAATAAACACTTCAGTCTGTTAGCAGATTAAAGTTTGTTTGTGTCTTTCAGCTTTTCCCGGTTAGGGGTCGCCACAGCGGAACTCCGGTCCGCTAATGATTGGCAGTAGAGTTTTACGTGCTGCCTTGCCAGGCCTAATGCACAACCTTCAATGAAGGAACGCCCATTCACGCATGTCGTCACACAGAAGATGCTCTGAGAATCGAACGGGCAACGTCTAACTGTGAGGCGACAACGCTACTGCAGCACCACCACCGCAGTGCTCTTAGCAGATCAAAGTGCAACTCTTTATTTAAGTACAGAACACACATGTGCTGGAGACAGTACTCAGTTATGTCTTCCTAAACAAAGGATTTCATAGACATTTTATAGAAAATTCTTATCGGAGTAATAAACTTTATCTGTAAGATCATTGTTAGTGTCCAATAGAAACTCTCTGGTCAGTGCATTTCATCCATCAGACCACTGCCATATATCCAGTAGGAAAGAGACAAGTTTTAGGAAAAATACTTTCTGTACTTGTTATTTATGTTTTGACCTAATAAGAAATACGTCTCCTTTTCGCTATGTGGCTAACAAAAATGGTGCCTTAAGCTCAGGAAAATGAAACTTAACAAACTTAACATTCTGTACTTTTCCATGGCTTCAGGATACCTTTGCAGTCACGTAGACCAGCCTGCTAAAACACATGCATTTTTAGTTTAACCCTTTACAAACCAGTGTGTTCAGCCCACTGCATGGCTCCCTACCAATGCTTTGCTGGACATGTGCAGAAGGATAAGGCAATGTTAAGTAAAAGCTCTTGAACCAGCCCTGATGGCTGTTTAAATGATAGCCCCTCCCAAATAGCACTTACTTCATTGATGAGCAATGAATGCATCAGTTGACCAGGATGTGGCTGATGATCAACACAATTAGTTGGAGGAAGGAGTGCAAAAAAAAATAAGGTTACATACCTGCTGCATATGCACATCAAGGTTCCAAAGGATTTCAATAGGTTCTTTAATGCTTGAGTAGTTGCCAGTCATTTTTAGTTTGTGACATTTCCATTTAGTTTCATCACAGCCTCCAGGGTGTTCACCCAGAACATGTATGAAGTTTAACCTTTTATCTCATGAGCCAAACAAATCTTTCCTGGACATTCACTTTCTAAAATTTAACTGCATGATTTCTCCATTTCCACTGATAGTCAGGGATTCTTTATACCCAAGCAGGGTGATAGAAATCATAACTTTAGCTTAGAGACCTAATATCAGGAAAACGTATTGCAGTAAATGTGTCCATTTTTTGCCTGAGCCACTGAAAATGGAGTGGATCCATTCACATCATACTTTCCAGCATTTGGTTATTTATCCAGGATTTTTGATTTGGGGTTCAGCTTCTCTTCTTTGAAGGGAGACCCTAGTGGCTATATTAAATTTCATTAACATTCAAATTCACCATTCTTCTAGTCTTAATACAAGTCTGAAAAAAAACTTCCCAAAAGGCATTTATCTACTGTACCCCTGCTTGAAATCTCCCATTCCCGCTTGGGACCTGTATATTTCTCTACTGATGTTGTCTTTCAATCCTTTTGAACTTGTTCCTCAGAAAAATTGAAATTTCTCATTTGGAGTAATCTTTTCCTGTTGAGCTCATCTCCGTCAGAAGAATTCCAAAGGTGCAGGCCTTGTATGTTCATCTCCCTTGTTTATTTTCATCAAGGGTAGGGTTTCCTTTAGAACAAATCATGTCATGCCAAAATTCACTTCTGAATTTAATATAAATCAGTCAGTCAGACATCTTCCATATTTCTGCCAGTTGTGTGGACTACCTCTTACACAGTGTAGGTTCACAAACAACTTAGATTTTATTTGGACAAAATAAAATCCTCAAAGAAAGACATCCAATTAATAATAGGCTCATAAGTAAGTTGTAGTCTAGCTGTCTTTTCAGGCCATTTTAATCCTAACAAATTTCCCTTCAAAGGTGAGAATCAAATCCTGTACCTTATGTTTGCAAAGTAAACACGTTAAGCCTTATACCAACCCAATTTTCCTCCTAAAACTTGGGTACTAAAGCATCTAAAGCAACCCTAGCTATTTGACTTTGCATTGCCTAAAGTTCTATTACCAAAAGTATGGCAAACCTTTACCTGAACCCTTTAATATGCATACTACCAAGTCTATGGCCACCTCATAGGCCTACCTTAGTAGTCTTCTGTGGATATTTGTGCATCTGCTACCTGGGCATCATTGTACTCTTTTATGAGACACTTCAAACTAAATGTGATCACAAGGTCAGAGTCTGATTTTGAAGCCACTGTCATTCAGGGTAAAATTCCATGATGAACCACCCAAAAGAATAAACTTGAGACTGTGTCCTAGAATTGATAGAAATGAAACTCCTGATAACAAACATGAAAACAATGTACTTCTCATAATAGTAGATCTGTGTTAGCAGTTTCACTTGCTTCACTGTTCCCTGCCTTCCCCTAGCTTAGTGACCTTGATGAATGCTGTCCTACTTGGAAGCTTGCCTTTAGAGGACTTGTTTGATTTTGTTTTCTGTGCTCTGCAGTAATGAGCTCTAAGAGTTCTGAAGGGAGGGCCTTAGGCACCAACAATTGTGGATAATGGAGAGAGGTTAATGTAGCCTGGGAAAGTTTTGTGAGTTGGGTTGACTAAGTCCTGACAGTCTCAGTCCTAAAGGTAATAGAAATGAAATTGACAATGTAGGTGACTCATATGGGGTGCAAAATTAGAATGCATTACATTTACACATTATAAATGTCATTCAGTCACACTCTGATAGTTGCTATACTCTATACAGGGTTGTGGAAGAGCCAAAACTGTCCAGACAAGCAGTGATAATTTTTTGGCGAAACAATCTTTGATTGGATGCCAGCCTGTTCCAGAATTTTAATGTTGGTTCAGTATAACTTGTTTCATAGAAAATGGTGAGGCCTCTTCCTCCTCCCATATAACAAATCCAACAAGACAGGGAATACAGGAACATGTTAGAAACATTAAAAAGGAAAAGGTTGATAGTCCTATTGCACAATAGCTTGTTCAACACCATAATTTTAATCCTGGTGGTCTAAAAGCTACTGTTTTAGAGAAAGTGTCAGTTGATTTGTATTCAGAGAATGTGTATAGGAAAAAGCTATTATATAAGGAAGCTATTTTTATTCTTAGGTTTAGCACTTTATTTCCTTCGGGTCTTAATTTAGATTGTAATTGGAAATCACTGATTCAATTATTATGTATGTATTTTTATTGGTTGATTGTTTTGTGGTTTAATTGATGGGTGTATTTATATGGTGCTTGTGACTAGTGTTTTTATACTCTAAAGGCTGTAGCCGAGGTGCTAGAGATATTAAAGTTTTTCTGTGTATTGCAGTGGTTCATGGCTGTTGTTTTTTGATTTCTGTTTTGCTGTTGTGGTTCTATGATTTAATTCTTGTCTAATACTGTTTTAGTCTGTATCCATTCATTTTGACGGAAACAAGCCCTTTTTTTACAGAATTAGGGGACTTTTGTGCATGTACTTTGTACTTTGAACTGTTACTGAAAATATTGTAATTTTCTCAGTGCAATGTTCAGAACAGAATCGCTACAGAAATGGTCTTTACATTGCTATTTAGAGGGATAATAGAGGGATTTCTCCATTTTCTTACTGAGCTAACCACACAGACAATATTTGGTACTGAGTCGGCTAACTTCTTGTCCCCCTGACTTGATGGACTCAACCCCCACCCTCACCCTCATCATCTTTCCCATCTGCACATAAAATGAAAGAATAAATAAAAAAATAAAAAATAATAATATGCATAGCCTACAGCTTGTGATTCCACAGTGGCCTTAGCTTTAGGCAGGATAATAGACCAATCACCTTTTGTTACCTCTATGATTCTGTAATGAGGCACACTAATGTCCTCCTCACTAGACTAAGTAAGAAGAGAGTCATGGTTACCTGTCTTTCTGGGGCCAAGATTCATCAAGTCACACAGGCACTCAGTTCATTGAACCACAGGTACTAATATGACTCTGTCATAGTCCATGTGAGTGTTAATGACCTGAGATCCATCTCCCTTGACTATATGAAGCGAGATGTGATTAAGCCCACTAATTATATATCTCAGGCAGGGATGAGCCTAGCACTGAGCAACATACTACCTTCTCCAAGGATTATGCTACGTTACCAAAGGATGATGCTACGTTACCAACAAAAAATGATTGGTTTTAATAACTGGCTTAGCTTCTGGTGTCAGTCTAAGGGGGTACAATATCTGACAGCATGGGAGGACATGGTTGACAGACCATGTGCTGCCTTGCCAGGAATGGTCTGCATTTATCCTTTCTAGGCTTTTGGATATTGGCAAAGACATTGTCCACCCTCATAGTGCCACTGTTAGGCAGTGCCAAACTGATAAATCTCCCAACTTAACTGAACATACAAAGGAATATCTGTAGGTGGTACTGCTTAAAGCTAGAAGTTTTAACAAGGAACTCCACTCCCTGCAAGCTTTCCTCTCCTTGGGTCTGTGTAGTAATGGAGACATGGTTTAAAGTCATGGAGAGTACCCTGGCAGTACAAGGTGATAATGTCTTTCACATCTTTAGGTGAGCTGCTGCACAGGAGGGAACTAAAGGCAGAGGAGTCTATATTAAAAACAACCTCTCATCCAGACTAGTTAAAGTGAATGACCCGCTGGAAGTCATACATGTGCAACTCACCATAAATGTGGTTTCATGCCATATCCTTGCAACTATAGGTCCCCCTCCATATCCCAGGAAACCCGTACTACCTCTCTGTATGCATTAGAGTCCCTCACTGTTCAACCCAATATGATCTTTATGGGGGATTTCAAATACCCCTTTATAGATTGAAAATCCTGCACCACTTCTAATGCACACGCCCAGTGATTCCTAAATTTCATTAATACCAACATCCTGGAACAGTTGGTCCTTTCTCCTACCAAGGGTACACACATCCTAGAACTTGTACTCATGAACATGGGGGAGCAATGCTCCTCAGCCATTGTAATGTTGTTGTTTGTCAGATCTGACCATAAGGCAGTATTGCTTGAAATAAAAATTAAATCTGGGGATTCAGTGAAACTAAAAACATTTAAGAACTATTTCAAGGCTAACCTCTTTCTACTAAGCAACACTTTGGCTAAATTACAAGCATTCCCAAACCCAGTAAACACCATAGCATGTGCTAAGCTATTTACAAAATCTCTGTACAGCCATATTGATAGCTGTATAGAGTCAGCTGTGACCACTCGTATTAAGAGTAAGACAAACTCAAAAGACAAGACATCCTGGTAGAATCACAATATCAGTCGGTTATACAACAAAAGAAAAAAATCTTGGCCAATAGTAGGAGGAATAAAGCCCTACATACTAAAAGCCCCATGATGAATCTAAAAAGACAGCTAAGAGGCTTAATTAATACTTTGAAGGCTACATTTGAAGAAAAAATAACTTCTCAGGAAAAGGGAACCATAAAACCTTCTACAACTATGTCTGTAACCTCAAGGGAAACGCACAACAATGTGCAGAACTTATTGTAAATGGCATCACCCACACTGAACCAGAGGCCATTGCCAAATACTGCATACCACAATCCCCCCAGCCATCACTAGGGAACAGGTCATCAATGCCCTTTCCAAGGCCAAAAGCACTGCATCAATGGGCTCTGATAACATCCCGGGATGCTTACTAAATAGCATGAAAAATGACCTATCTGGTCTAATTAAGTCACTTTTCCACATGGGCCTACAGTCAGATTTTTGTCCCCAAGGAATGGAAGATGGCTACAGTCATTCCTCTGCACAAAACAGATCCAACCACCAATTTGAGTAACTAAAAGGCCCATAGGTCTGACCAGCCTCATATTCATATGTATGGGCATGGAAAGAATCATTATGGATATGATAAATGAGGACATAGATAACCTGCAAACACTGGACCCATCACAGTTTGGCTTTGTTAAAGGAAGGTCATGCCTATTAAATCTGTTTGATTTCTTTGAGAGAGTCAGCAAAGCAATGGAAGAGAGCAAGACTTTGCACAGAACGTACCTCAAACTGGCTAAGGCTTTTGATACAATACCCCACTCAGGAATTACAGACAAGGTTACTAAATTTGGTGTAAACCCTTTTATCACCCACTGGATAGCCAGCTGGCTCACTGATAGGATCCAGGAGGTTAGAATAGGTGAGGACACCTCCAAGAGGCCAGCTACTAGCAGAGTCCCCCAGGGCTTGGTACTGGGTCTGCTCCTTTTTGGCATCTATTTCTTTGACGTGGAAGCAAGCACTGAAGGTTTATGGCTGACTTAAGTTTGCAGGTGATAGCAATCTGGAGATTATCTTCAACTCCTCTGCAGACAATAGGATTTTTCAAGGACTGTTTCTGACTAACAAATGGTGCTAAAGCCATGGGCTTAAACTCACTGCTAAGAAATGCATAATCATACCTTTGCAAAGTCAACCATCCTGGCTAATTACCACATTGATAATATGCCCCTATGAGTCGACCCATTGGTCAGGGATCTAGGTATGTATGTAGACAGTAGCCTTACCTTTGACCACCCTGTGGCCACAGTGGTGAGGAAATCCTTTTATATTGCACACCTTATAAGTAAGGGCATGGCATCTAGGTCCAAAGATTTCATTATCCCACTGTACTCTACCCTTGTCAGTCCAATCATGGAGTACAGTGCTGCCTTCGGTATGCACCTGCCAGGCGTATGCAGCAACTAGAATGACATTAGAGGTTCCATACAAAAAGAATACAAGATGTAACAAACCTGCCTTACGCAGAGCCCCTTAAAGCCCTTTCACTCTACTCAGTCTCCTATAGATTGCTGAGGGGTGATCTATGGCTGGCTTACAAGGCATACTCAAACCCCACACTTATGAATCTCTGAGGGATGATCTATGCGTGGCTAACCCCACACTTATGAATCTCCTGCATATTTGTAAGTCAAACAGTTCTAGAAATACAAGGTCTAGGGACCTGACTTTTGTCTGTGACTTAAACAGAGACTGCCTCTCCTAAGGAACAGGCTTCCCATCCATGTGAAGCTGTATTACCCAATTTGATCACAACCTAGACCAGTGGATGGGGACTAGGATATTTACACCAGGCCTGACATCCACATCCATTATGGACCGGGGTAGCTTATAAGTGCCTGGCCCTCAGTGTCTTATTTGGATACAAGATATCATTATTCTTTCAGAAAAACTTGGCTAGGCTTAGAAAGGCCTTCTGTGTTGTTAGCCTAGTAACAACCTGTGAACTATAACAGACGTAAATTGATGTAAGGAGTATCAAAAATGTTTCATATTCCCAAGTTCTACTTCTTCAAATAAGATAATTTTCAGTGGTCTAACAAATAGAAGTCTCAGCAAAACAATATCCAAGGCAATAAAAGGAAACAGCAGGACAACAACTCCGCCAAGCCTTGAAACGATACCCACCTTCCATCTTAAGACTTTACCAAAGTGCAGCACCAGTCTTTATCAAGTCCCACTTTGGTTGCCTTGTCTCTCAAGTTAGCTCTCTATAAGATGGTCTGACCATCAGTGGTGTCCAACAGATGGGTGCTAAACATTGTTGGCAAGAGGTTTAAATAGAAGTGGAAAGATTTGCTTCCATTTGGGTGGGTGATTCCCCTTCATCTTCCAGACCAGACTTTGTTATTCAGGGGTCATAGAAATGGTCCTTTATTTGGAAACAATGAGAGGTTTCTTCTAATATTTTCTTGGCTCCCCAAAAACAGCAGTCATACAGACCATTGTAGGACCTTTTTTTTTACTGCATTTGTCAAGTTCCCCAAGTCCAAAATGCTCACCTTCCAGACAGTGCTTCCTCTGTTTGTAGACCACTGTTTCACAGTAATCCTGGTTTTAATGGATGCCTCCCTTCATATCCCTAGGACTCATTGCTTTGGGAGATATCTGAGATTTGTTGTGTCTGGTTTGCACTCTCAGTTTTATGTATTTCCCTTTGGGCTATCCACTGCAATATAAGTGTTTTCCAATGCCTTGCTCTGGCAGTGGCCCACTGATGGACTCTGGGCATTCACTTTTTTTCTGTACTTGGACGACTTGCTGATCTGTGCAATCTCCTCCAAGGTGCATGGAATCACTAGAGAATGTCTCATCCTGACCGTCCCATATAGGGTTCAAGATGAACTTCCTACAAACTTGACACCCTTACAAAGACTCATCTTTCTGGAGTGCTTAATCAACTTAAACAAGAGTCTGGCTTTTCTGCCTGAAGACAAGGTCCTCTTGTTCCAAATGGTGTTTCTAGAATTCTGCCAGGGGAATGTTGCCAAGAGAATTGCTAGAAATTGCTAGACTGTTGGCTTCCATGATTCTCATTTTACCACTGGTCTGTCTTCACATGAGAAAAAGTAAATGGCATGTCAGAAATTGCTGGCTGTAGCACTTCTTTCCCTGAAATCCCAGATGTTCATCGTGCATACAGCTGCAGTCATAACAGATGGGTTATCCTGCCGTCAGGCGGGTCCTCGGTCGGCCGAATTCCAAAGTCTAGGTCCGGCGTCGGTTGTCGTCGCTTCTTCCCTGACGTCAGTGCGGCAGGGGTATAAAAGAGCCAGCCGACGCCATCTTCTTCAGTCCGCGCGGTGCCCGAAGCAGAAGCAATTCGCAAGTGCCGGTCGGCCAGCTCCTGTGATTTACGAAAATATTTCAGCCGAAGTCTTCTTGAAAGCTAAGTACCCCGTTGGGGAAACTTTTCTTGCCTCAGACCGATGTCAGACAAAGTTAATAATTGCATTTCATGTGAGAAGCAAATACCGCATAAGGATTTCCACTCTTTCTGTATTCCTTGCTTAGGCCCAGACCACGACGTCTCGGCCTGCCGTTTTTGTGCTAGATTCAACAAACGCACTATTAAGCGTCGGGCAGAGTTCGCCAATCACTATTTTGGTAAAAGATTTAATTATATTATGTCGTCGGATACTCCGACTCCAGTTTTGAGTAAAAGACGCAAAGATAAGGACCGACATACGAGGTCCGCGACTTCTACTGACTCCACGCTAAGGCCGACTACTGGTTCTCCGGTTCTCAGCGAGGCGCCTACGCAGCCCCTGAGTACCGATGACACTTCATTACTGGTGTCTTCTGTGCCCGAGGTCGCAGGCTCCTCGGCCCCCATTCCAACTACAGATACCGACACCACTCTTGGCGGGGAAACTCAGAGTTTAGACAGGCCTGCCATTTCTCAAGGTGTCTTCAGGCCTTCCTCCTTCTCCATTAAGGCTTTCACAAAATCTAAAGCAGCCATAAAAACTAAAAAACAAGGACCACAGACCCCCTCTCAAGGCCCCATGCCTAAAAAACAGATGCTCAAAATGGCTGAAGATTTGATTACTCTTATCAGGGGTTCTCAACCCCCCTCGGACAAAAGACCCAGATTAGAGGAAGACTACCCTTCCTCAGATCAAGCCTCTATTACCTCAGAACAATCTGAGGACCAGGAATATACATATTCTCCTTTTGAAGACTCTGATGCAGAGGAGTCTATTCCCTCGGTCCCCCCCCCCCTGAGGACTACTCTTTTAGGGAAACCCTACATACAATGAGGGAACACTTTCACTGGGAAGGCCAAGATTACTCAGATTCCAAGAAAAGGCTCAGGGATTTTCTCTTGCTCCCCCAGCACAGGCCTCTGGCTATCCCTCCTGTCTTAGATATATTAGATGATGTGTACACAGAAGCCAGCCGCAACCCAGAGTCTTTACCTCCAGCTCCTGTTAAACCTGACAGGTATTACCGGGTTCCTGATTCAAACCAGTTCCTATACAAAAGCCATACTGCTGACCCAGAAACTATTTCACAGGGTCCAAAGGGAATTAAGGCCTCTACTGCTAAAAACCCATTACCTTCAGAGAAAGATTCCAGAGCTTTAGAAAGGTGGGGGGAAAAGGTGTATACCTCGGCCACTTTAACCATGAGGGCATTAAACTGTCAGTTCCATATGTTAAAGTATCAACAGTTTTTGTTATCTCAGTTGAAAAGCAAAATGACACAACCTGAGCAACCAGACTTAAAAGAGTTGCAGGATTTGTTGCATAGTGCAGAGCAAGTGGGTAAACATACCTTGCAGTGTGGTTTTGATGCTTTAGAGGCCTCATGTAGAGCTGCTGTTACAGGGTCTGTCATACCTAGACATGCTTGGCTTAAAGAGCAAACCTTACCAGATCATGTCAAAGCTAAATTACTAGATGCACCTCTTCAAAAAGATGTATTGTTTGGTGTTAAAGCTGAGGAGGTACTAAAGAAAATGGAGGAAAAGGCGAGATCAGTGCAAACAGTGAAAGATTTGCTGCAGGTACAACCTCCATGTTTCAGCAGAAACTGGCCTTCAAAAAATTGGTCCTTTCCAGCCACAGACAGACCTCAAAGAGGCAGATACAGGCACCCGAGGGGTAGAGGGCAATCTCAAGGATCATTCAGAGCCAGACAATGGCAAGCACCAACTTCAAGAGGTGGAGAAGATAGATCACAGTCATTCAGAAAGCAGACACAATGACTTTCCCCTTTGCCTGCCAAGCAAAGCTTTAATGGCAGCACCTTTAGGCGGAAAACTGGCATTATTCTCAAAAAAATTGGCATATTGTCACAAAAGACAAATGGATCCTGGACATTATAGACAGAGGCTACAGATTCCACTTTCACACCCTTCCAAAAATGAGAGGCAAGCCAAACCTGCCACAAAATCAAAGGGCAGAGGCACAAAAACACATTTCAGCTCTCATGGACATGAAAGCTATTCAAGAGGTACCTGCAAAAGAACAATGTCAAGGTTTTTATTCCAGACTATTCCTGGTACCAAGGAAAGAAAGATTGGAGACCTATTTTAGACCTATCCATCCTAAACACATATTTACACGTACCAAAATTCAAGATGATCACATTACAGCAGCTTCTTCCCATGCTGGGCAAGGAGTCTTGGCTGGTAACATTGGACCTCAAGGAGGCATACCTGCATGTCCCTATCAGACAAGATTGCAGAAGATACCTCAGATTTCTTGCAGGTTCAACCCATTATCAATTCTCTGCATTGCCCTTTTGCTTATCTACTGCGCCCAGAGTGTTTACGAAATGCCTGGCATCAGTAATTGCCTTCTGCAGACTTCAAGGGATACAAATATACCCATATCTGGACGACTGCCTGATCCAAGCGGACAGCAAGCACATACTTCTGAAACACCTGGCGTTTGTAATAAAACTGTTGAACTTTCTGGGATACACAGTCAACAAAAAGAAATCAAAACTAATACCCTCTCAAGCAATAATTTTCCTGGGTGCCAGCTTGAGTACAAACACCCAGATGGCCTACCTCACGCCAGAGAAGCAAGGGCAACTATCTCAATACTTCAGCAAAATGGCAACCTTCACCAGGCTGACTGCAAGGAAAGTCCTGCAGGCTCTGGAATTCATGGCATCTTGCATCCTGCTGATCCC
Organism: Protopterus annectens; assembly: GCF_019279795.1. Taxonomy (NCBI): domain Eukaryota; kingdom Metazoa; phylum Chordata; order Ceratodontiformes; family Protopteridae; genus Protopterus; species Protopterus annectens. The sequence continues at coordinate 413,351,459 of NC_056728.1, forward strand.
ATGTGCAAAGCTGCATATGAGGAAACTTCAATGGTACCTAAAAAACTTATGGTCTCAACACAGCCACAGTTTGGAAACAATTATACCACTCATTCCATGTCTTCAAAAGGAATTTCTGTGGTGGGCTCAAGCATGCCAAAGAAACATAGGTCTCCCCTTCTGCATACCTCAAGCAAATCAAATCATCACAACAGACGCCTCGGACTATGCCTGGGGGGCGCACATGACAGATCGGTGCATTCAGGGCAAATGGTCACAAAAAGAAAAACACCTACACATCAATCAAAAGGAAATGCTAGCAGTAATAAATGCTATTATGGCTTTCAAAGACCTACTGCATCCAGGCCAGCTATTGATAAGGACAGACAACACCACAGTGATGTGGTACATAAACAAACAGGGAGGAACCCATTCATATCCCCTATGCAGGCAAGCCATGACCCTATGGAACACAGCACTGGAATTGCAAATCCAACTTCAGGCACAATTCCTGCCAGGGAAGGAAAACACACCGGCAGACAGCCTAAGCAGAAATATGACAGATCCACATGATTGGAAGTTGCATCCTCAAGTTTTCGCAAAGATAACGTAGGCATGAGGACAGCCAGACATAGATCTCTTTACTACCCACAGAAATTACCAACTGAAAAAATGTTGCTCAAGGACCTATCAATCATAGGCCTGGAATGTGGACGCACTCTCTTTCAATTGGACAACATTGACAGTCTATGCCTTTCCGCCTCTCCCTCTGCTGCCCAAAGTTCTATTAAAAGCCAGAGCAGAGAGGCCAAAAATGATTCTCATTGCTCCAGACTGGCCAAGACAACACTGGTATCCACTCCTGAAGAGCCTGACACATTCCCCACCATGGATCCTACCTGTAGTGCCTCTTCTGTTGTCCCAGCACAACTTCAAAACTCTTCACAGCCAGCTCAAAACCCTAAATCTAGCCACATGGAGAATCCCTTGATTTCCCAACAGACCCTCCTCTCCAAGGAGGTGCAGGATGTCATCTTGGAGGCCAGAAGACCTTCTACTAGAAAAGCCTACTCCGCCAAATGGAAGCGGTTTTGTGCCTGGAATCAGAAAAAGGGCCAGAATCCTTGGGTAATAAATTTACCTCAAATATTACAGTACCTAGCTGAGATGTTAAACAGTGGACTTTCCTTCTCCTCCATCAAAATCCATGCTTCAGCCATTTCTGCGCAATACAACACAGATCCTCCTTTATTCTCTCATCCTCTCTTAAGACAGTTCCTCAGAGGGGCTAAGAATATAAAACCCCCAAGGAAACCACCAGTCCCTGCTTGGGACCTCAACTTCATATTGGAAAAACTGACCCTGTTTCCATTTGAGCCAGCTGCTTCAACAGAACTACAATATTTGTCATGGAAAACAGCCTTCCTTCTGGCTATCACCTCAGCACGCAGGGTTTCAGAACTACAGGCCCTCATGGCTGTGCAACCTTTCATCATTTTCCATCAGGACAGAGTTTCCTTACGAACCAACCCTTCCTTTATGCCAAAGGTAGTATCCAGTGTAGCCTTGAATCAGACTATCCACTTACCTACCTTTTACCCTAACCCACAAAACAAAGGAGAAAGACTACTACATCCCACAACATTCACAGACAACTTCGTTATTATTTGGACAGGACAAAGCCATTCAGGAAATCCGAGCAACTCTTTGTGTCCTATGCTACAGGTGCTCAAGGAAAGGCTATCTCCAAACAGACAATCTCAAAATGGATAACCCACTGCATACGCTTTTGTTACTCATTTCATGGAAAAACTGTGCCTTCAAGCATTAGATCCCACTCCACAAGGGCCACAGCTACCTCTGCAGCTTTCCTCAGGGGGGTTCCTACCAAGGGCATTTTGGAAGCAGCCACTTGGAGTTCAGTGCACACATTCTCCAAACACTATCACCTTCCACTTTACTCTTAATCTAGAGCGGGCTTTGCCACAGCAGTCTTGCAGGGCATCCTTGCTGCTCCTCCTAGTTCCACTTAGTGCCTGCCACCCCTATTTAGCTTTGGGATTCTACCCATCTGTTATGACTGCAGCTGTATGCACGATGAACATAGTCCAGTTTTGTACCTACCATAAATGTAGATGTTCGAGTGCTCATACAGCTGCAGTCCAGGTTTCCCTCCCTCCATCCCCTCTTAGGACAGGCCTTATGACAAACACCTTCTCATACAATCTGTTTGGGGTATTCTTTTATGGTGTATTTGCTTGCAAACTACTGTTTTTTGATTATTCTATATTGCATTATTACATAAGTTTATGTTTTGCCTTCCTTCTGGGGGCACCTGACATCTGGGGCAAGAAAAACTGAAGAAGATGGCGTCGGCTTGCTCTTTTATACCCCTGCCGCACTGACGTCAGGGAAGAAGCGACGACAACCGACGCCGGACATAGACTTTGGAATTCGGCCGACCGAGGACCCGCCTGACGGCAGGATAACCCATCTGTTATGACTGCAGCTGTATGAGCATTCGAACATCTACATTTGTGGTAGGTACAAAACTGTACTTTGCTGGTGTTGCCCTTCATCAGATGAGAAGTACCAGTGGCGTAGAGATCAGTTAGTATCAATCCAGGGCTTCTTTCCCCTTCAGTGCCAGTGTAATCTTTCTTGACAGATCTGTCTGACTTTGCCTGGGGAGCTGTGTTAATGGGAATGCAAGTACTAGCCAATTGGGGACCCAAGGATGCATGGAAACATATTGGTATCTAGGAGATGTTGACAGTGTTTCATGCCTTGAAAGTTCGTCACCACTTTTGGACTCCAGGTTATCTTCCGCTAGTTACAGACACAACCACAGTGACGTAGTACCTCAACAAACTAGGGGGTGCGAAGTCTTGCCCTCTGTGCTAGTGATAGAAAGGGAGTGGGCTTCTGCGTATTCTCTTTGTCTTCAGGCATCAGACATCCTGTCAGAGCTGATCATTGTGGCAGATAGATTGAGCAGATCCTGGCAGACCCACACCAATGAAAACTCAAGGCAGTGGTGTTCCATGATATAGTCCAGATGTGGGGAATGCCTCTAATAGATCTGTTCATTTTCTTGGAGGACAGACTCATTATTGATCTCTGGGACAGGAAAGTTCCTGTATGCCTTTCCACTGATTCACAAGGTACTTAAAGTTCAAAGAGAAATGCCAAAGATCATAGTTGTGACCCTCCCTATTGTCCCAGACAATCTTGGTTCTCACTATTTATGGTATTGACCAAGAGCAATTGCCACAGACTTCCTCACATGCTATACCTGCGCACACAGTCTCAGGGGCAACTTGTGCACCCTGATTTAGAGAAGCTTCTGTTGACAGCCTGGATGATTTTACCTTGGTTTTGTTTAGGCACTTTTTTCTTGAGAATGTGTAGCAGGTGTTAAAGGAGTCCAGAAAAACCGCTAGTAGAAAATTGTATGTTTATAATTTATTTATTTATTTGTTTATTTATTTATTTCCAGTTTGATTACCGGGGAAGTCCACTGGGCCCAGAGAGCCCGTTTTCAGTGGAGGCCCGGGGAGAAAAGCTCCATGAAACAGATTACTGCAGTCCAGTAAAAATAAGGTACAACTACAAATACATGTCAGATAATACAAAGTGTGAGCAATATTGCCCATAGTGGAAATTTATCATGCAGATACATTTTAACAAATTCAACACAGTTAAAGTCAAAGTCAAAAGCTATTTACTATATTTATAGAGTGTGAGAGATCGTATGGGAATTAGCTATAGAAAGTTACAGCCAGCTATAAGTTGCTTAGGAACTCAGGAGGATACCCTCCCAGGGGCTTTTGTTAAAGAGTTATAGGTAGGGAGAATGCAGTTACATTTCCATTTGGAGGAGAGGTAGATGTAAAGCTGTGTTTTGAAGTTGTTTGTATTTGAGATTATCCTTAGTGTGGAAGGGAGAGAGTTCCATTTCTTACCTAAGGAGGAGGAGAGGAGTTGTCGTCCAGCATGATGTTTAGGTTTGTGGATAGTAATCAAGTTTTGGTCTTGAGATCTGAGAGTTTTGTTTGGAGTGTATGGGGGAAGGATGTTGGTTAGAGCTGGGCATTTGGTTGGATTAAATATTAGTCTATGTGCTGTAGTGAGCTGGAGGAAGTCCAGGTAATTTGTGAATTCTAACCAGTTGAGGAATTGGAGGGTAACACAGTGATGTATGGAATGTTTGGCTTTGGTGGCAAATTTAGAAATTTTGTTATAACAGCTTTCAAGTTTGGAAGTGATGGAAGCGGATAGGTTAGTTATTAGTGGGGCACCATGCAGAAGGGAGGGAAGGAGGTAAGAGTAGGTCAGAGTATGCCTGGTAGTAGTAGAGAGGAAGTGGTTGTTCCTGTATAGCATGCCTAGTTTTTGGTGGGTTTTCTTTATATTTTGCTGAATATGGATGTCGAACTTGAGGTGTTCGCCTATAATTACACTGAGTAGTTTGGCAAAGGGAACAACTTCGATCGGAGAGTTGTTTTGGCTAAGGACTTGGAAGGAATTTTTATCAACAGAGAAAGAATTTGAGGGAGTGAATAGTAGTATTTTATATTTGTTAGCATTGAGAGAAAGGTGATTTTGGCACATCCAGATCTCAGTAGTTGAGAAGGCAGTCTGAGTTCAGAGAGGTTAGAGGTAGAGCAGACAAGTGTAGAGTCATCTGCATATTGGATGACATTGGCATTAGGAGTAGCAGAGTGAAAGTTATTGATAAAGATATTAAACAGCATTGGTCCAAGGATGGACCCCTGTGGTACTCCGGTAGGAGTGGGTAAGAAAGGTGAGGTGCCTTTTTTCCATTTCACAGCCTGATATCTATCTGACTGCTTGAGAACCAGGAAAGAGTGTTTTGGGAGAGATTTAGGTTTGATAGGTGACTTAGAAGGTGCTTATGGGAAATGGTATTGAATGCTTTAGAGAGATCTAGGAGCACTGTGGATACTAAGTTCCCAGAATCTCGGGCTTGATTGACAGTTTCTGAGAATGAGAGTAGAACTGTTATGGTGCAATGTCCTGGTCAGAAGTCATATTGGGTAGGGGTAAGAAGTTGTTTTTTAGTCAGAAAAGGCATAAGTTGGAGGCGGATGCATTTTTCTAGGATTTTGGAGATTGGAGAGAGAAGAGCTATAGGGCGGAAGTTTGAAATGTTAGTGTTTTTGCCTCCCTTGTGGAGAGAAAGAATAAAGGTGGAACACAAGAGTTTAGGGACATAGGATTCCTTTATAGATCTATTAATTAGGATACTAATTGGGAGAGCTATACCATCGGCAGCAGACTTGAGAAAAGAAGAGGGGATGCTGTCAGGTGCATTGGAGTAGGGTTTAAGTTTGGATAGAAGTCTTTTTATGTAGTTTGTGGAGACAGGTTTAAGCTCAAACATAGGGGGGAAATTATATGGGGACTTAGATGAGGTGGAATGTATGAGAGATGGGTCATTGTTGGGAAAAGTTTTTGTTAGGTCGGATATTGTCTCTAAAAAGAAAGAGTTGAATAGTGAGGCTAATTCGAGGTCAGATTTACCTGGGTCTGGACAGGGGTTATTTTTGGAGCCTGGGTTGAGGAGTGAGTTTATGGAGTTCCGAAAAAGCCTAGGATTTTGGGGATGGTTGGACTGGAGCTTAGTGTAGTAGGATTTTTTGTCTTTGAAGATTTGTTTTTTTTGCAAAGTTACAGAGCTGTGTATATTGGAGAAGGTTTTCGTGAAGTTTATTCTTTTGGTAAAGCCTCCAGGATTTGTCTCTTTGATGCATAATTTGCTTTGTTTCTTTAGTTAGCCAAGGGGCCGTTATAGTTTTTATTCTTTTTTTCCTTGGTGGAGCTAGGGAATTTAGAGCGTCTAGGAAAGTAGAATTAAAGTGGTCTGTGGCTTTATCGAGTGGAAGGATTTTTAGAATATTCCAATTCATTTGTTTGAGATAGTTAGAGAAGGTTTTGGGGTCAAATTTACTAAGGTTGTGGGTCTGAATACATTGATGTTGGTGTGGATGGGAGGTGGTTGCACAGTAAATGAATGCTAGGAGGTGGTCACTAATAAAGTCACGGATGGTGCCAGAGTTGCTAATTTTGTTTGGATGGGTGTCTAAGATCCAGTCAAGAGTGGATCCTGGGGGATTTGTTTTATTGGGTCTGGTGATGGAGTGGATTACTTGAGTAAAGTTAAAGAGGTTAATGGACAGGGAGGCCATGGGACTGTTGATTTTATTCCAATAGATGTTTACATCACCTAGTATGTAAGTTTCAAGGTTAATTTCAGCCAAGGCCCATTGAAATATGTCTTCAAGGGTTGAGACATTATTTCCAGGTGGGATATAAAGGGCGATGATACAGAGGCTTTTGTGATTTATTCATTTTTAATAGACACATGGGGATTGAATCAAGTTTTCTAAATGGAAACAGAGGGTCCATTATCCTTCTGGTCGTGAAATATTGGTTTGAGCTAATTCAAAATGGCTTAGCATATGCATCCATTAAAGTGCATTTAGTGGCCTTCTCTATTTGTCTGCAAATGGAGCCCCTTTTTCTTCTTTTTTTAAAACAGTTCATGAAAGGAGTATTGTATATGAGACCCCCTCTCAGACAAATTCCTCCTTTGTGGGATCTCAACTATGTTCTTGAAAAATTAATTTTACCACAGTTTGAACTGGAAGCTCATGCTGGTCTTAAGTTCTTAATGCAGAAAACTGTTTTACTTACTGCTCTGTCAAATCTCCATGTGTTCTTTCCTGACCATAAGAATAAGGGCTACACTTTACTTTATACCTTGGATGTGTATAGGCAGCTCGGGTACTAACTTGACAGAACAAATCCCTTTAGGAAGGCCAAAAAGACTTTTTATTTCCTTTCCTTTTCTGTTTGTAAGAAATGTATTGCATATGGGTTGGCCTTTGATATTATTTTTTGTTACACCTACCATGGAGAGGCAAATCTAGACAAAGTAAAGGTACTTTTTATTTAGGCCTTTTCCTCTTCAGTTACATTTTGGAAAGGAGTGTACTCTATAAGTATTCTAGAGGCAGCAACTTGGTCTTCTGGCCTTACCTTCGCAAAGTACCACAAACTGGATTATTTTCTAGGTCCAGTACAGGCTTTGTCATTCTCCAGGTGCCCCTGGACCCTTATCTTTCCTCTTCCCAGGTTGGATAAGCTTTGGAAATCTATCCATATGCCAGTAAGGCAGTGTTTTTGTTGAGTATAGTACAGTTGCCTAAGTTCCACTTACTTGTAACACTAGAGTTCATAGAACACACTGCATCACTGGCAGTACACCCCCCCCACCATCCTCCTTTTTTTGGGCATATATAGTTGGTGTAGGAGGTGCCACTGAGTTTTATTCAGCAACTGTTTTTGGTATGTGTATGTGAGGTTTGGTATGGAACAGCAGGTGTTCGCAATGCTTGTGTTTCATCTGCTTTTCTTGTTGGACCCAGAAAACTAAAGGGGTCCTGTTTGTGAGTGTGAAGGGCTGTCCTGGTCCTGACAAATGACTGGTTCTTCATCCTCACAGACAAGGAGTGGGAGAAATTTTGAGCTTTGACAGACTGCCAGGGGAGAGTAGCAGGGCACTACTACACAAACGCCAGTAAGGCAATGTGCTCTACGAACATCTACTGTTACAGGTAAGTGAAACTTACACAATTCTACTTTCTTCCTTTTACTTCTGCTTCAGATATCCCTCAAAATAGTGTTTTAGTTCAGAGGCAGTCTAATCGATAGCTTCTGTCTCCTCTCTTTTCAGAATCCTTCCCCTCCCATGTCCCTCCTGCTGAATTCTGTTGTGCCAAGATATACATACATTAATTCACTATGCCCATACCCTCGCCTGTAGTTTTACCACATAGTAGGTGATTGCTGTAATAATAATCCACATCTTGTACACGAGAATCATTTAGTAAATCAGATATTTTTATATTACATGTACTTAATGCGTATTTACTTTCTCATGTTATTTCCACCTTATAAAGAAATAACTCCTTTCAGCATTTTCTGGTTTGGAAGATTTGTTTTTCCAAACTTTTCCTGGGCTACATTTCTTCTCTAAATCTATGGCTGTTACTAACAGCTGATGCCTTTTTGGATGGTTGAGGCGATCATCTGCATAGGCTTACATAGCCCACCTAGTGTCATTGCAACCAGTCTAAGAAGGAACTGCACAACCCCCCTTTGGAGTTGACCACATTCCTCTACTGTGTTCAAATACTAAAGACTTATCTTCACCTATAATTCTTTGTGTTCAGGTTGACCATTAATCTGTTTTGTGGTACATAACAAACAGAGTAGGACCAGGCTCTGCTATATGTACTAGGAAGTACATTGGGTTTGGGAATGGATATTGTCTCACCAGGTATCAGTTGTGGTGATCCCAGAGGGTGTAGATTTATTGTGTTGATGTGGATATTCCAAAACAGACCTTTTCATCAACCAACAGAATGTGTTTCTGTCCTCGTTTTGGTTTGTAATGCAGATCCATAGAAAATGAATGCTAGAGCATCTCTGTCTCTCTCAGTACTTGGAAGACTTTGCTCTTCTCCCTTCCCCACTTCCTATCAGTTTCCAACATCTTAATGAAGTGTTAGGAGGAATGCCTTTTGCCTATAGGGGATCATCCTTTGATGTACATGGAGGTGAGGTACCTGACAGAGGTTAGTCCGTTCAAGGATAATTGATTTCACTTATGTATCTGTTTGAGGTAGTACAAACCCTCCCTCTTTCCTGAAGTGCTGTCAGTGACTTGTAAAGTTACTGTTCATATTACGTATAATGCAAAAATGGAAAAGGTTCTTCTTCTGATTCTAAGACTTTTGATGTTAACACTTGTTATATAGAATTCAAGAGGATTTAATCTACTTTAGACTTTGCTTTGACTTACAACTAATCTTTTCTACAGTAAAAGTGCATATCTTTACCATTTCAAACTAAGCAGATTTTGAATGAGTCTTCCATTTCTTTCACCCCACAGGTTAACACTACTGGCCCTTCTGCCTTGAAACATGAACTTCATGACCCAAAACTCTCACACCGTCATTCTAAGCCTGTTATTTTCATTGGCTTTCAATTTTGTTTCTTATAAGGCCTTTTTGTGATGGTTTGTACATTTGCTAGAAGGTGTTTTGGAGAGCTAGGCATTTGTGTATAAAAGGCCTTAGTTTGTGAAATGCAAGGATTAGAACTGTCGGATAACCATTCCAAGTTTCCTCTTCAGGTGGTCTGTAAGTTCCTATTTAACTAGTCTGGCCACCTTCCATTCTTTTTTGTGGAAGCATGGAACAGAAGTGAGTACATTTTCCAAGCTCTAATGTATAACGACAGCCTGGATCTGTCTTATAAAGGTACATAATTTCCATACATTGCACAGATTTTTTTAATCTGTTTTTTACCTAGCTGGGGAAGCTGACCAACTAATCAAGTAAATGCTGTCCCATGTACTTGGCAATCAGCATTATTTTCAGTCACAACAAGCTCATACCCCTTAGGTTGTTGCCTCTAATTTTTCCTTTAGAAGCATATCACACTTATATAGTTGGCTGATATCAGTCTGGTTTTCATTCACATTCCACTGCATTCTAGGAGCAGAAATTCATTTTGTAGGATTGTCTTGCAAGACATTATTTCTTACAGTTTTGTGCTCTTTGTTGTACAGTAGTCTGTTTTGTGATCTGTCCCTTTAATTAGATTCACTTAAAAATCTTTTCAAAGAAAGATGTCACAACATGTAATTAGCTGCTCAGTATACTCACAGATCTTGAACAGGAGTTGTAAAATGTATCATGGATTATTCTCCGTCCATCCTTTTTAAGCATGGCTGTACCTCTTGCTGTTTATACTAATCAATATAGAGTATAAGAAGGTTTGAAAGATGGTTTATGCTGCTGTAAACCTTCATTTTGGAAAATTGTTTCATTTGAAAAAAGTCTCCTAATTAAGGTGATTGCAAGAACTGAAGACTTTTTTGTAAGCATGCTTCTTAACCATTTTGGGCAAATAGGATAGTATCCTAAAAGTTTGGCTACTGGTTTGTTAGTAATCTTTAGGTATTTTTTTTCTTCCCTATTTATTGACCACCAGTGCCTCCCACAGTTCTTGAAACTATTTGCTCATTATCCAGCAGGAACTCTGCCGCTGAATAAGGTGACAGCTGAGCAAGTAAAGCAATCATCCAAGTAGACATGAATGCAATTTGTGCCCTTTAACCATCCATGCTCACAAGTTCCATCTGACTCCTGTAGCAACTCCATGAACAGCTGCCATATCCATAGAGTTTATTAGGCAAATACTGAATGGAAGTAGATTGCCAGGCCTTTCTTTTGGATCACTCACACACTAGGATAATTTAGAGTTACCTATTAGCCAGCCACATGTCTTTGGGATGTGGAAGAAAACCAGAGTATGCAGAGAAATTCCACAGGAACAATGGAAGGATGTGCAGACTCTCCACAGAAAGCACTCCAGCTGAGACTGGAACAGGAAAACTTGTTGCTATGAGGTGGCCATTGTGCTGCCCAGTTTGTACCCTACTCTGCTTCAGTTATCCATTCTTTATGGGGATGTGGGCCACATCCTCATCCTGGTTTCTGGCTTAACCCCCATCCTCCAAAGCAGGACTGTCCAGGTGTTTCAGTATGGATCATATAACTCCTAATTATTCCCAAAGCCACAAAACTACCCAATCACCCCATCCTATAAGGCCACATCGTCAGTGATGCAGAGCCAAGGAGCATTTTATTTTTATACCTTTTCCTGGAGACTGACATGTACAGCATGTGCATCACTGTTGGAGATTGCAATACTACACACACACACACACACACACACACACACACACACACACTCACACTCACACTCACACTCACACTCACACACACACACACACACACACACACACACTTCCATGCATGTACAGAATAAGCTGCTGACTTTGTCTTGACAAAGCCAGGTACATGTCAACAGTCATGTTGCTGTATGCCGTAGACTTTCTTATACTGAATGCTGGCACACAGCCATTACACCTATTCTCTTCTTTCATGATAGGTATTATTTTTTTTACTAATGAACTGATATTAAATTTTAAGTTATGAAGAGAATTTTAAGAGGTATATAAAATGTAAATGTAATATTGGTTTTAGGGAATTAGAATTTCATGTATATACATGTATAGTTACAGACAAATGTACTATGGCTTTAAGATGGATCACCTGACTGTTAAGGAGAAGTTAATGCAGATGTTTGTAAGGATATTTAAGTTCATGACTTTTTTAGAAAATTCACTCTGAAGAAGTCCTGTGATATGAGCGGGACAAAAGCACTTAGTGTTTTTAATGGTTTTCACTAATGTGGAGTACTTGGTCTGTTGGACCCATTCATTTAACAAATTAATGTTACCAGACCTTATGGTTTAGACAACACTTCCTGGTATTTAGTGGAAGTGGCTTCATCCGTTGCTGGTCTCTAGTTTGGATTTTGTTTTTTTTTTGTTTTGTTTTTTGGTGTTTTCACAATTACAATATTCTCTGAGTAACCCAAGAAAAGTAGGAGGCAAATCAGTGTAGTACACCAGTGATACTACAGCATTGTTTTAAGTGGTTGAAAAAGTTTCCATGATCCACCATGATAGATGCTGATAAGAAATCCAGTAGGACCAGAATATACTAAACACCAGTCTGTCAACATGAGGAGATTGTTAAAACTCTGTGAATAGCTACCTCACTGCGTATCTGAAACAAAATGTAAACTGGGATGGATCACAAGTATCATTTTTGTATCATACTGTATGTGAAGGCTGCCAGCCTAGCCAGATAGAATTTTATAGATAATTCTGTCATCTGTAAATATTAATGTGAACCACAGGCTTGTTGTTTTAAATGGAAGAACTGCTGTTAGATGTGGAACTGCAAAAAAAGTCACAACAGTGCTCTCTGCTGACCAAGTAAAACATGTTGTGACCCCTTGATCTAAAGTCGGCTCCAGCCTGTCTAGATGAAGACATTCTTTCTGTTGGTTTAACCAAGAGTTAAATTGGTAGATTTAAAGATGCAAATGTGTTTTTATAGCTCTACTTCCTGACCAGCTGCAAGATAACACAAGGAGATGTTAAGAATGTAAATGTGGTTTCTGTTAGCTTGGGAACCCAGGGAAGTGTGAAGAATGATGTAATGGGAACCAGGAATGTGATTTTAAAAACAGAGAGAATCAGAGATTATTAAGCATTTTTGTCTTGACCATCCAACTCAGCACTGTCTTGCTCTATATGTAAGTTTATCTTAGATTTGTGTTTCCTCCTAGAAATAGCTAGAAACTAGAAAGATTAGACTAAGTGCTTTTATGTGATGTCAGAACTGTACTACTAAATTATTTTAAGTATTTCTCTGTGATCTCTGAACTCTTGACTAGCACTATGTAGTAAAAAGTATTGTCTTGTGTTTTTAATTAGTTATTATTAAATATTTTTAAACCATTTTAACTGTGGCTGTTTTGTGTAGAGGTAATTTAAGCTCTAGAGTACATTGCATATTTATAGCGGTTGTTGTCCAAGTCACTCCAAATAAGCCTTGCTGTTCAGTCACACTTACCATTTGGATAATAATATTGCACTTTACTGTGTGTTTTTGTTATCCTTTCCTCCCATATGAGACACCTCTCACTGGTGTTAGTGATTAGGATTGAGGCTCCTTGATTGCTGGGCCAGGGCATGGGCGTCACACTGTACATGAGAAAACAAAGACTAAACATCCCTGGAATAATTTAGTGTTGTGTGACCTACACCTAATAAGAAGAGCAGTTTACATATCCTTTTTTTTTTCCAAGAAGAAATGTCTTTATTGAATTATCATTTATGATATAGGCAGTCATGCATTTATATGAATGAAGCAAACCATATCAACATATTTTCAGTTGTAAATATTATATATCACTTATAGACTTCTATACAGTCAGTAAAACATTACATTGCTCATTCAACTCCTGCCTTCTCTTAAACCTTATTACTCCTCCAAAACATTATTCTGCAAGTATTGTTCTCACAATTTCCATTTTTTTCATGTCATTTGCTCATACCCTTTTCTAAATATCCCACTTCAAGCTCTTTCATCTCTGTACTTCTAGTACTGTTGGCATAGACTTTCATTTCCATTTTCTAGTAACTGATTTGTTGGCAACCACCAGCATTAAACTCAGTAAGTCCTTACTATGTCTGGGTAATTCCGATTCTCTATCACAGTTCAAAAAAAATTCCTTAGTTACACTAATATTCTCATTCAGTATTTCTGACAGAGTACTCTGCAAGAATTTTTTAAAGTCTGCCAACTCATTGCAAAATATGTTCCCAATTACCCTTTCTTCCCCATCATATCTCCAACATTTGTAATCTACCTGAGGAAAAATTCTTTGCAGACTGATTGGGGTATAACAATACCCATGCAAACACTTCCAGGAAAACGATTGTAAATCTTGAAGACTTTGTTGCACATTTTGGGAGCCATACATAAATCCTCCCATTGTTTCCTTGTGAATCCTTATCCATCTGTTCTAACCTCCTTTGATTGATTCCTGTAGTTGTCATTCAAGATACAAGCAGCTTGATTCCTATAGTTATATGCCCTACTAAATAGCCCTTTTATAACAGCATCTTCTGTTCTAGAGTCTACTAAAAACTCTACCAATGCTGATCTTTCACTTAGGTCCCTCCCATTCCTTTCTCTTTGCCTATACTGTGATACCAATCCTTGATAGAGAAGGTGATCTCTAGCCTGCAGTCCAAGCAAATTCTTGGCCTCTTACCATTCTACTACCTTTCCCTCTCTAATTATTTGCTCCCATTACCTTGGTTCCTTTCCCAGTTTTCTCCAGTAAATTCCAGCTCCCTACTGCCTATTCTCTGTACCCTTAATTGCAGTTATCCCTATCAGCAGAATCTCCTTTCTCCATTCCTGTTTTGGCTTACTTCTTAGAATACTTTATGCTACTTTATGAATATAACATTCTGTATTGTTGTTCTCCTTAAGGATATGCATCCAACACTCCAGTCTCTCCTTATTTCTTGAGCTTCCTTATTTTTCATCATCAGCCCTTTCCACTTTGAATTATATATTTCTGCTTGGCTATCTATAGTCCAGTTGTTTATTTGTGCTTTCATAAAATGAATACAGTCTGTTCCTTCCAGTTTCTCTGATACAACAGAAAATCTCAGGTTTTCCCTAAATGGTCTTTCCTCTAATTCTACCATTTTTTTGGAACATCTCTTCTGGGCAATCTCATACTCAGTTAGCCTTTGCTTTATTTTGACCTCTATTTTTTTGCAGTTTTATCAACTCATCTGAATATCTTTTTATAGCTTCTTCCATTTTTTCCAGCCTTTTATAATTTGAGGTGATATCCTCCTTCAGTATTTCATTTATTTTAATCATCTCTGAGCACATTTGAATTATTTTTCCTTTGTGTTACTGGAAGTCACGTCTTGCACCAAAGCTGGTGTTTGAACTGTTTTTTGCTAAACAGCTGCAGGATTCTTTCCAGTCAGTGTTTTCTCCTAAACTTTTGTCATTGATTTTCTTTCAAGGTCTGTAAATTTCTTCTTTGCTGGTATCTAGGCAGAGCACTTACTAGACAGTAACTGAAATTTACCCAAAAAAGATAAATTCACTGGCTTTGTTTTCTGAGTTTCTGTTTTCACACTGGGAGAGCTGAAATTAAGCTGTTACTCAATGTGTGGCTATCACAGAAGTCTGCAGGTTACATATTTAAGCTAGAAAGGTGATCTTTGATGCATAAGATACTTTAGAGGAGTCAAACAAGATACATAATCTTAAAATGGATGTATTCCAAACAAGAGAAATGTTTAGCTTTTAGAGTAGGTGTTATGAAACTGACACTGAATTATTTTAATTGTGCACAAGGAAAATTACATTTATGTAATCAAATGTCTATTAAAGGTTGATGTTTAATGCTATCTGTGAAGCAATTTAAGAAATGCTTTTTTTATGTGGTAAAATTGGACACCTCAGGGTATGAATGAAGGGTATGGCATAGAGTATGGTCATTAAAGATGCATAGAGATAACCGCACAAAGGCATGTGCTTGATGTTTGGGGATTAGGGCACTTTTGGTTTGACTGACCTTAAAAATAATCAGGAGAAATTGTGTAGAGTCTGTGATCTATTTGTAGGGGACATTGAGAGGATCACTTCAAACTAGTAAAGGAGAAACCCAAATATTTAGAACCTAAACCTACAGATGCGCCTGTGCAAACAGCTAAACTTCAACCTTTAAAGGAGCATAGTGAATTTAATTTAGGGGAATTAGGAGAATTGAGTTAAGACATTAGTACTAGAGATCAGCAAACAGAAATGAAATAGAAAACAAAACAAAACAAATTAAACATCTTTTTTAAATCCCAATTTCCATAATGACGTATGCACACATACATTAATAGAAAAGAAGACAAACCATAATGACATTTTCATTATTTTTATGCAGTATACATATTTTTTTCAGTTTAGCAGTTATCTTTTTTTCCAACATTACATAAATTGCTTAATCCCTGCTTTCCCTTAAACCTCAGTACTCATCCTGAATATTATTCTGCTTGTATTTACCTACAACTTCTATTTATTTCTGTGCATTTTACTCCTTTACTTTTCTGAAGACCCCATTTTCAGTTCTTTTATCTTGTTTACATTATTCAGTACTTCAATTGCAGTTTATTTAGATTTTGACTGCCATTTTCTAGTAATTGTATTTTTGGCAACCAAACGCATTAAACTTTGTAAGCCCTTGCTATGTTTTGGCAATTCAGATCCTGTGTCCTAGCTCAAAAGAATAATTTACTTAGTAACAACCATTTACTGCCTCAACATTTCTGACAAAGCACTCTGTGGGGAATTTTTTAAATCTGCCAACTTCTTGCACTCCCAAAAATGTATTCAAAGTTACCACTCTCTTTCCTGTCACAACTCCAGCATTTGTTGTCTACCTGAGGAAAATTTCTATGATGTCTACTTTAGGTATAAAAATACCTATGCAAACACTTCCAAGCAAAATCCTAAACCTTCTGGACTTTGTTGCATATTTGAGAGCCATGCAGAGGTCCTCCAATTGTTCCTTTATAAATTGTCTTCCAGTCTTTCTGTTCCCAATCTTTCCAACTTCCTGTGATTGATTCTTGTAGTTATTATACAATATTTTATATACCCTAGTTATTATCTCTTCTTAACAGCAGCTTCTGTTCTAGACTCAACTAAAAACTCAACCAGAATATTTTTTTTCACTTAGCACTTCCCTATCCATTTCTATTTATCTGTACTCTAATGTCAGTCTCTGGTAATCAGGCCTATCATTGAGTACAATGCCCCCTTGGTATCTACCTTATCAGGCACATCCAACAGTTGCAATGTCCACAGAGTTTCCTCATTAAAATAAAATGCAGGGTGTAAATAACATGTCTTATGCAGACCACCTCAAAGCCCTATCCCTGTATTCTGTCTGCTACAGGCTTTTGAGGGGAGCTCTATACCTAGCATACAAGGCATTGTCAGACCCCACCTTGATGGACAGAAAATTCATCCTTGGTTTGGAACCTATGCCTCTAATGGAATTAGTCAGCCGATAAATGGATCATCTCCCAGTCCCATGCTTACAAATGTTTCATCTCACAAGCCCCTGCTTACACTTGTCAAGGGTACCAGAACTTGTCAGAGACTTGGGGTGCATGGCTAAGCTTAAAAAGACTCTAGAAGTCATTAACCTAGTACACACATATGAACCTATGAACATTTTTAAGTGGGATATGCATGCATGTCAGCATAATCCTCCTCCCCTACCAAATTCCCCTTACTAACACAAATCTGACATTAATCTAATTTTTCCCTCTTCTGTCACTTTTGGAACCCCTCTAGCAATATTATAACTTGCCTTATGAGGATCCACTCTGAAGTCCTTTCTTTGTCAAATTCACATGGTCATTGCTATCCAAATGTGTCTCCTGTAACATTTATATTTGCACCCTGCATTTTTTTATTTTTATGTAATAGTATTAAAGGATTGCACTGTTTTATACTTGTTACTCATGGTATTTGAACCCACAATGTCTAACTGCAGTTTTATACTTGACTAATAAAGTTGGTTTGTGCTATAGATTGACACAATTCAATACTCTTTGATTTATGTATATACATAGAAGGCCACTTATATTCCATGATAATATGGAGAGGGTAGCCATTATGACAGAAAGCTATAATTCTTACCTGTTTTACGTGACAGTTCTTTTGAATATGTATTTCTAACATTTAACTTATATGCACACGTTAATGTTTGGAAGACTGATTTCTTATGCAGTTGCTTCTTCTCATCTCCATTTGAACTTATGTCATTTTTTAAGATTTTTTTGCTTCAGTGAAAATGCTCAGACCAAAACTAATCAGATGTTTGGAACGCCACATCTTCTTTTAGTTTGCAACATGCACACAAAACTATGCACATTTACAAAAAACAAGATCTGATGTTGTCTTTTCTGACTGTTCCTCAATGTATAGGTCTTGGATCCATGCAGTGAGGAAGGACAGAAACAGACAGCACAGATCTATCATTATGGTGAGTACATGACTTTCACTTTACCTTTCCAAGTAGGTCAGTTTCCTCAAATTGACAGCTGCATCCACAGGTGTTACCTAGTTTAAGATTAAGGTTACCCATGTCAAAGTGCATTTTACAGCCAATGTCTGACTTACACTAATTGCTATCCTTTCTTTTCTTATTCATATTCTCTTTCCAGATGTGAAAAGCAGCTTGCATGTCTTCAGTAAACATTACCTTTTAGCCTTAAGGAAAAGTACACTGGCTACCTTTAATAAATAAACTAAATTTTGCATTGAAATAGTAAATGCATTAAAGTAATAGGGCTGCTGGGGGAGGCAATTACTTATATAATTTATTCATTTTCTGCAGTTTCAAACTTCATTGATTTTTCACTGTACCTCTTGCCAGTGTAACTTTAAATGTTAATTACATTGTACCTCATACATTTCTGTCAGCATATTGTGTTCAGATGTTTCTTGATTAATTGTTTGCACCTGCAGAGAGACTTATTCCAAGTAAAAGCAATTAGTACTGGGGAAAAAAGCTAATCATTTTGCAGATATATGTAAGAATGTTTGCAAATTTTACTCAGAACACATTGTTCAGACCTTTCATGGTTAATTGCTTGCACTACTGCTTGTCTCCTACTGAGACCATTCACTTTTGGAAAAATGGCTAATGACTTTGCAAATACAAGAAAACTGCAATGTTCCATTCCTTTCATCGTTTTGAGTTATTTTTTCAAACCTATTCACTTAGGAAAAAAATTGTCTATACCTTAAACCAAGGACATCAATTTAGATATACACCACTGTAAAAAGAGAAAACAGAGGTAATCCAGGAAGCTCAAATCATCTCTGGTATCCCACTTGTGACCCAAAGGTTGACAGGACTAACAAGAAATAGAGTACAAAAGATTAGTGCAGGCAAAATCACTTTAGCTAGCAGATCTCAGAGACTATCTCTCTGATGCCATCCTTCTGGGAGGAATAAAGATACCTTATTGAAATCTCAAGTAGTTTATTCAGTTAAGTAGGTAGATGGACAAATGTCTTGTTCTAATGGTAGTTTATTCAGTTAAGTACATAGATGGGTGAGTGTTCTGGTTCTAATCATGATAAAAAACACAAGTCCATCTACGTACTTAACTGAATAAACTAGTTGAAACTTCAACAAGACATCTTATTCCTCCCACAAGGAGGTCATCAGAGAGAGTGTCTACTAAATCCTGTAGCTAAAGTTGTTTTATCTGGACTAATCTTTATACTCTGTTCCTTGTAAAATGAGAGGAGATTATTATTTTACTTCTGCATATATTGTTATCAGAACACTTTTATAACCCCCACCTTAGCAGCCCAAGATCACAGCATTATGTTAACTTCTTGATCCCCCAGTACATCCTTACTATTGCAAATCAAGTCCCAATCCCCTTCTATAAAGAAAGCTGGTTATTTCTTCTTGCTTCTTTTTGGTCTTTCTTATCTCATTACATCGTAAAGTCTAAATACATTACAATTAAGAACAACTCTTTCTTGCTTTAATATTTTAAGCATATTTGTTTATTTTATTTTTTGTTTACTGGAATAGTCCAGCTGGACACAAGGATCCTTTTCAGTAGAAGCCCAAAAAGAAAATCTTGTGCACATAAAATTAAAGAATAGTGTATTGTACAGTCACAATTTTCACATTTTACGCAAACACTAAGAGATTATGTATATAATAGTAATAAATAAAACATTATACTTTTTACACATTACTAAGATGTGGTAATTTAAAAAAGGCTCCTGGATACACTAAATAGATATTAGGGATAGTGTATTGTAGAAGAGTTTAATCAATGCTACAGTTTCAGTATTTAGGTTGTTCAACTGGATATCCTGGAGAGAAATACAGCAGTCTCTGATAAACTCCTCCTACCTCACATTTAAATTAGCCCTGATTGGCCCTACACAAAACTGCTGTACAATAAAACATTCAGATTACATCATGAAATTTTACACAAATATTAATAAGAATAAAAAAGTTTTACTTACAATTATTTCTTCAGTCCTTTCAGTGTCCTTCTAAGCATTAATGACAGAAACTGGACTATAAGCTTTACAGTTCACCCACCAGTTTTGACACATTCAACAAAATTCCAATATTTCTCACCCACTTCTTTTTGCAAAACCACTTTCACATGTCTATATGTAATGGAACTAATGTTTACAGTCTCCCATTTATTCAGTAATTTTGCAATGTTGCTGATCTTCTTCCTGCTAACCTTCATCTCCCAGCACTAGTCTCTAATTCAAGTCCAAAATAATCCCGATTCTCCTCTTCAACTCTTGTGGGGGTTTTTTTCTGTCACTCAAGTATTTTTTTTTGGAACAATGGAAAAGATTTCACTGGCAAAGTCTCTTTATGGGCTTTGTTATTGTTAGAAGAATAAGCAGCAGAGTCCCTTTCAGCTTGCTGACTCCGTCTTTGTAGACTAAAAGTTTTTATTTCCTCCTTATCCTATCCAACATCGAAAATTGTCTTTGACCTGCCAAGAAACAATATTCTGAAGTTAGCTGGATGCATTAGTTTGAAAACCTCACCTGCTTCTTGACATTCCCTGATTACTAGAATAAACTTGCTTCTCTTCTGCTTGTTATACAGTGAATAACCATATCCCACAAGCACTTTGCTGTCCTTTCTCCTACACTTTTGTCAGGAGGAACTCTTTCTGCTGCTATGATTGCATCTTTACTAATACAGCACATGCCTGCTTTCTCATGGCCTGGTTTGGAACATGTGCATGATGTGCCCTTACAGTTAACAAATCCTGCTGTGTAATACCAGTCCAGTTGCTTATTTTTACTTTCAGAAAATTACTTTAGTTCCTTCCAGTTGCTATAGTATGGCAGAGAAGCTCAGGGTTTCTCTGCATGCTTTGTCTTCTAACTCTACTATTTTTGCAACAGCTCTGCCACTTTTTTTTTCATTCCAGCATATGATTTTTGCAGATTATATCAGCATATCTAAAAATCTAGTTAAAGCTTCTGTTTTTCCAACCTTTTATTATTTGATTTGTGTAAATATTCCTTCAGTATTTCACTTTATTATTCCTCTATATTTCTGGAAGCCATCTCCTATACCAAAACTAAACATTGAGCTGCTTTTTGCTGAACAGTTGCAAGATTATTCTCGGCTAGAGTTTTCTCGTCTTTATTTCTTTTCGATTTTCTTTTACTTTCTCCAAATGTCTTCTTTGCTGCTGTCTGGTTGACATAATTACTAGCCAGTAGTAGCTGAATTTTATCTAGTTAGATAGGTTTCATTGGCTTTTTTTCACAGTTGCAATTTTCACACTGGGAAAGGCCCAATCATCCTCCAGATCAGTATGCTCACATCTTGGAAAGTCACTGTGTTAAAATATTAATACTAAATATAAATAGTAAAAAAAAATAAGTTACTTTGGGGGTTATTAGTCTAGCTGTATGCCAAGAAGTTTTTTCCCCCTTTTTTTACTAGATCATTAATGAGAATGAGAGAAAATGCTTGCATTGTATTATCATTGTATGGATTATTGGACCTTAAAAGTGAAAGAGTATTGAGGGGTGGTGTTTTTCGTGAAGCATTCACTTCAAGCTATAGTAACAAGAACTGTTGTGGTATATCCTGGGAGATTGATTACTACTGATATGCATATAACTGGGGAGCAGAATAGACTTATAAATTGTTATGCACTAGTAACCCCCATACAAAATAGCTCATTTGTGGGAATAAATGAAACCATATTTCATTCAAGCAGTACTTAATTCTTGGAAAAGATTTTAACACTGGTAGATATGGAGAAAAATTACAGAAAAAAAGAGAAAGGTGTAGGCTGTGATATTAGGCTAGAGAAATTATTTGATAATGTGGATTAAGTCTTCCCCACAAGGTACTTTTATTTCAGGCAGCAGTTTTAGACAGTGATGAATTTTCTTTTGGAAATTCAAGATTGATAGAATTAGACATTGTAGTTTATTATCCAGGTTCCATGATAAGTTTCTATTGGTATATGTAGGATTTTCTTCAGAGCGTCTTTGCTACAGTCTTATTTATTGCTTACAAATTAACACAAGTAAATAATGCATGTTTCTTGAAAGATGATAGTGTAACAAGGTTTGTCTCTTGTCTCATTTTCAGTCTTAGGTGTTACATCTGAGACTTTTGAGGTTGTTGAAACTGAGGAAAACAGAACATTCGAGTTAACTCTACAAATGTTGACTGCATATATTAAGCAAGTTTAATTAAAATATTGATAAGTATGCTTACATATTGGGTTGGTGTATACTTGCTATCAGAAAATTTTGAGTTAGCTAAAGTGTGTTTTTTTTTTTAATGGTCATTTGGGTACTCGCTTAAATCCTATTGAAAGAGAGTTTTATATCAACCAGTAGCAGAATACAAATTAGGACTGGTACATGCTTTTTTCTTTTGTGGGGGGCATTTTTTAAACACTTTTAAGGAAATGGTTCAATATGGTACGTGGCTATCAAGGTCTTTCAGTTAATGTATGAATGTTTTCTTACAGCGTACGTAGATGAGACTAAAAAATATTATAAGATTATACAAGACAGCAGTAGAGTGAGATTGTACTGGATAATGAAAACAGGAATTTATGGAGGTGAATATGGGATGGTCTTTGCAACTAGATGCTGAAAGAAGAAAGCTATGAAATACTGTACGAACCAGGGTGAGAGGTTTGGATTCTAAACATTATACTGGCCATAAAAATGCATATGAAAATAACTGAGGGGCATGTTTATTTCAAAGATATAATTTGGAAACTTACTTGTAAGGAAATCCCAGTTAAAGGACAAATACAGTGTAACGATTTAGAAGAGAAGAAATGCCATTGTGTTAAGTTAGAAACTACTTTTCTTGGTTTTGTATTTTACCATCATCTTAAAGCTTGTAAACATTTATATGTTGTTTTGGAAAACAAGTGTGCAACACCTTAGTGATGCCATGATTTGTTTTAGTTGTCATTTTCATTATCAAATAGTACAGCAAGAGCACAGATTTTCATGATTTTTCTGAGGAAACTACAGTTAGCCAGATGTAGCTTTGTTTTATATAATAGTGATTAGACTTTAAATACTTAGCTTGTTGTAGCTGTAAATTTTAAAATGCATTTGTGATTTATTTATAAGATTTGCATTATAATTGTATCTTTTTAAATTTTATTAGTAAACTCTGGTGTTTTTTTCCAAAAGAGATATGGGATCTTTAATATCCACCTAAGTTATGTATCACATCCAAAAGATAACACCTAAGGAGTGCAGCATTCCCTTTTTTTTGCAATGCATTGTTAGTAATGAAGTAAGAAGCCATGCACATGGTATGGGAGGAGAACCCGCAGCCTTTTAATCTTCAGTCATCAAATGTGAGTGTGCAGCCTGCTGAGCCATTGGCCCTGTTACCATATTTTTAACTGCAAACATAACTCTTAATTTCCAAAGCATATGCAGTAATAGCCTCTTCTAGAAATATTTTACTTCTCATACATTATGATATGAGTATCACCCATCATAATTCTCACAAACCTAGAAAAACTACTTTAGCATAATAAATCTAAACCTGCAACACTTTTGATGTTAAAACCTTCACTGTCTAAATGTGCTAGCTAGTGATGAAACTATAGATTAAAAACATTCAACTAGGGCTTGTGCTATAAGTATATAACTGCAGTGGTATCTCCAGACAGCCAACGTTTAAAATAAAAACAACTTTAATTTTACTATTCATTGTTGCTTCATTAATATGCAAGATCTTTAAATCTGATCTTTTTGGATTCTCACTTTCTGGTTTCAACATAGGCATGTAGATTCATAGAAATAGCTCCCTATCGCAAGTCGGAATGCAACTACAAAAAATAAAATGTGATTCAAATAAAAGAGTGAATTTCAAAACTAACTTTTATACCATTAAAGCATTTTTGCAGGATGGATTTGCCCCCTGCAGTCCCCAATATAAGTGTGTGCATCCCAGACACCTACTACTTATATACAGTCACTTCGAGATAAAAGGTTCATAGTTAGGTACCAGGCTATCAGCCCAAGGGCCTATGTAAGCCTAGCCAACAAGGTTCCCTGGCTTTTGCCACACAAGAAGGTTATTTTCCTGTGCCCCTGTCGAGCAGAGCCACAGAAGTGATCCCCGGGGAGAATTTCCTATTTCTTACAAGAGGCAGTTGCTACATTGCCCCAAGATGCCCAGATTCATCAGGTAGACAGGAGAGAACACCAGGAGCTGCCCCTTAGACATGCCTGGGTAATCACTATCTTCCTCTAGACAAGTGAGGGAAGTAAGTACTAGAGCTGTTTTCCTTAAAGTAACTTGAGGAAGATAAGTACAAAAACTGTTAACCACTAGGAAATGAGAACGGTTGAGTGCTTCAGTAATTTGTAGCTTATTTAGTGCTTACAACAGATCTGAACCAATGCTGAGCACAGAAAAGCAGATTAAAGTGCTGAAATTGAGAAACTGGCTAGTTCTATGGGAAAAACTGAAAAGCAGACTTTATGGCGCTGGGAATAGTTTAATCCTAGTGCAAAACCACACAAACACTGTTTTTTAAGCAGAAAGATGAAAGGGATAGAAATAGCCCAAAATGGCCAATAAAACTACAGTTTCTGAGCTGAAACCACTCCTCCAGCGACAGATAGGCTGTTCCAAAGCTCACCACTCTCACTGATGAACAGAGAAGCTTCCCTCTATCTTAGAAATGTCTGGGCAACACAGGAACTTACAAAACAGCCCAGAATTCAGCAAGCTCTGAAAACCGGACTTTACTAGATCTAGAAAGCTGGGAAACAAGTAAAGGAATTAGATTTTTTTTTTGGGAGGGGAGGGTTTTTTTTTTTTTTTTTTTTTCAAAGTTAAAGAAAATTCAGCAATAAAAACACTTTTAACATGGAAAATAGGCTATAGCACTTGAGTGTGTAGCCCTTTACAGTTAAACAGATGAAAAACACTTAAAAAACGATACATTAAAGTACAAACAGTATTTGGTATCACAAACAGTACAGATAAGTAGCAAAGTTAATAGAAAAGCTCTTGGAACAATGCGGCTAGCAAAAACAAGCCATAAAAAGCAAAACAGAGGTACTTAATCCACTCATAGTCTCCTTTTCTCTCTCTCTCTGCTGCTGAAGGACTCTGCAGGACACCCAGGCAGGCTCTTGCTGAGGTAATGCAAGCGCGAAAACCACACAAACACGTGTTTTTAAGCAGAAAGATGAAAGGGATAGAAATAGTCAAAAATGGCCAATAAAAACTACAGTTTCTGAGCTGCAATGCCAAGAACTGGGATTGCTCTAAGGTA
The DNA here is from genome assembly GCF_019279795.1 of Protopterus annectens. Classification (NCBI taxonomy): domain Eukaryota; kingdom Metazoa; phylum Chordata; order Ceratodontiformes; family Protopteridae; genus Protopterus; species Protopterus annectens. The sequence continues at coordinate 413,376,369 of NC_056728.1, forward strand.
AAGCAACCTTGAATTTAGCATATACACTCTCCATTAACTTCTGTAGTGTAGTCCTTCTGAGAATCATAATTAAGATTCACAGAATTTTAACAAGCACTCACATAAACTATACAAAGTAAAATTAAGGAAGATTATATATAGCTGACATCCTGCAGATGTCTTGAGGAAATATCACAGCCATAAACAGTTTAGCTTATAATATTATTGTTAGGGACTGTATTCTCCTTCTTCTGTATAGAAGTCACACTGATTAGAACATTAAATGTAATGCGATCCTATCTCGCGTACATTCATAACTGATGGGCTCGGAGCCGAGAATCGGCTCCGACTTGGCCGATACACTAGCACGAAGTCTCTCATTGGCTGGGCCAACACCCTTATCCCAGGATGCACCACGCCCAAACCCCCAGATCCCGTTTGCCGCTCCTAGAGTAACGACGTGGTCTCGACTTGGCTGTGGCTAAGTACCCTTCTTTTTTGGCCTTTTGGTCACTTTTAAGCAGTTAGCTTTAGTATTTATACTCAACAGCTATTTTAATAGCTATTTTGTTGGTATTTCCTTAGTGAGTTACTGTGTTTGTCTTTTTGAATTGTTGTGGTAATCCCTTCTGTTTGGCGGGCTAGGCCCGTTTTAGTTAGAGGGCCTTTGCCCTATCTCTTGTAGAGCGTTTAAGTTACAGCTCTCCCCCCCCCCTTCCCTCCTTGTGTGTTTTGAGTGTGTTACAGTGAGTTATGTCTGGCAAAGAAAAGGAACATAAGCCATCGGGCTTTAAAAAATGTTCGAAATGCAATTACAAGATGTCGTTGACAGATGGCCATGCCATCTGTGTTTATTGTTTAGGGGCTAAACACTTGCAAGAACCTTGCAGTGTTTGCCATGCTTTCTCCTCTCGTGTCCTACATGAGAGAAAGAATAAGTTTATCCTGAAGGGTCTGATCAATCCAGCCTTCGAGGAAGCTTTGGCCTCTTCTCCCTCCTTGAAATTGAAACAAAAGAAGTCTTCGGCTCCAAGTCCGTCGGAGCCACCTGCTAAAAGAGCTAAGTCTGTGTCCCCTTCCTCGGCTCCACTGGCCTTGGAGACAAAGGATAGAGGATCTAAATCTGGGTCTCCCTCCTCAGCTCCACTGGTTTTGGAGTCTCGGGATGAGAGATCAGGTACTTTGTCCCCTTCCTCGGCTCCACTGATTTCGGAGCCGCAGGATAGAGGGTCTAAATCTGGGTCTTCTTCGTCGGCTCCATTGGTCTCGGAGCCGCAGGAGAGTGTTTCTGCTCTGGGGTCAGTTTCATCAGCTCCTGAACCGTCGGCGCCAATGGAGGTCTCAGTTCTGGTCGAGTCTGCTTCGGCCCCGATCCTTTTGGAACCAATTCGGAGCCGGCCTCCAAGCCTTGCCTCGGAGCCAATAGAAAAAGTTTCTCGGCTCCCTTCTGTTTCATCCAGGCTTTCAGATTCGGATGTAGATAGGGTGGTCCAGAGGCTCCTCCAGTCACCTGTCTTATCCAAATTATTTTCGGCTCCGGCCCAGTCGGCCCCGGAGCCAGCCCTTTCGATACCATTTCTTCCTTCTCCAACAACCTTGGTGTTGTCGGAGTCGGAGTAGTTCACAGAGACCCACTGCTAGTCTGTCGTCACCGTCTACAGCTCCAACCCTTTCTGTGCCTTCCAGAGGTTTCAGTTCTCGGGTGTCCTCAGCCGTGCCCGAGGAGGATTCGTCGGGGCTTCTGGTTTCGGCCCCGAGTCTCCCTCTTGGTGCCTCGGCTAGGGGAACCCCGACACCGGTCATGGTCTCGGGGACGGGCCTCTCCTCAGATTCTGGTGGGCCCGCCTTCGAGGCTATGAGGAGCTCGCTGGCCAAGTCTCTAGTGACTTTACCTGAGTCTGCGACTCCTTCCCCAGACACGGCAGCTAGAGCTTCTGGTGCCCCCTTGTCTTCGGACAGCGCAGCTCATAGGCCTGAGGATTCCTCCTTGTGTGGTCCCCTGTTTTCCGAGGAGCCTTCAGAGTTCATGCCTGAAGAGCCCCCCAGGAAGAAATTGTGCAAGAGGAAGCACATAGTCTCCCCAGATGTGTCTGTCACCTCGGACACTGACCTCGATGATGCGGAAGGGTCCCCGAAGTCGTCCTCTGATGATGTCTCATTCTCCGATATCCTGGAGATCTTGTGACAGAGGGGCGACTGGCCATCCAAAACCCCTTCCGCAAAGGAGTCGGTCTTCCTCAAGGCCTTCGGAGCCCAACCCTCCACCTCCTGGGTCTCTCCACCCTTCGATGAGTTACTGGACCTTATTTGTCGAAGGGTGTGGGAACACCCTGACTCTGTGGAGCCAGTTCCTTCTCGCCCCAACAAGTTTTTATCCGCACCCCCTGGCAAGGAGTTTCTAACCAAGGGAGTTCCGGTTGATGCTATGGTGGTGGCATCTGCCACCCAGCAAGATGTGGCAGAGTCATCTACTTCTATCCATCCTCCTAACAAGGAGACCAGGAGCATGGATAGGTACGGGAAGCGTACCCTGACGTCAGCGACCTATACCCTGCGGTTGCTGAATTATTTATGCCACTTTACGAGGCTCCAAAGGGATCTCATAAAGGAGTTGGGAGATACCCTGTCGGGTAATGTGCCTGAGGCTTTGACGCAGTCTGTCAATGCCCAGCTGTCTACCCTTTCGTCCATTGTTAACTCGTCCATGAGGCTCATATCGTATGCAGCCGAGGGGGCGGGTATGGCAGCGAGTTCGGGCATAGCCCTTAGGAGGCAAGCCTGGATGCACTTGTGTCACTTTGCGGAGGCGTTCAAGTCTTCCTTCACCGACGCTCCATTCGATGGGTCCTCTCTCTTTGGTCCCAAGGTGAAAGACACACTCACTAGATGTGAGCAGGAGGGTAAGACTTTGTCTGCTGTTGGGGCCCATTTTTCACTTCCCTCGAGACCTTATCCCAAGGCTCAGAGGGGAGGAAAGATCTGGTTCAGAAAGTCCCAAAAGTCTTTCCCTGCCCATCAGAGTGACCCCCCCTTCCAGAGGCGGGGGGGGGGAATTATTCTGGAAGACGGCACCCTAGAGGCGGCGGTGGCCCCCGCAATTCAGGAGACCGAAAATCCTTTCGTGGTTCCTCGTTCCAGCGTCCCTGAGGGACTGCCCGACTGTGCGTCTCCGGAGCCAGTCGGGTGTTGATTCTCGATGCATCCAAGGGCCTGGGGTTCCATCACTCAGTATCAGTGGGTGCTTCGTATCCTCACCGGAGGTTACACCATCCCCTTTATCCGTCCCCCTCCACCGTCAAGGAAAATCCCGGATGTGCCACCCAGTCAGCGGGATCAAGCAGCCATAGAGGTCGCAAAGCTGCTCGGAAAGGGAGTCATCCAGCCAGTCCCCGCAGACCAGACCGGATTAGGAACTTACTCAAAGTTATTTTTGGTGCCTAAAAGAACAGGGGACTTGAGACCCATTCTGGACCTCAGCCACCTAAACCGCTTCGTAAAGAAGTCCAAGTTCCGGATTGTCACGTTGCAATCCATTTTCCCATTACTGGAAAAAGGAGTATGGATGTGCTCCATCGATCTCAAGGACGCCTATTATCACATCAAAGTAAACAGGGCGTCCAGGATTCATTTACGCTTCCACCTAGGAGCCAGTCACTTCCAGTTCTGAGCCCTGCCCTTTGGTCTCACCACCGCCCCCAGGGTGTTTACCAAATGTCTGGCAGTGGTGACGGCTCACCTGAGACATCTGGGATTCCAGATGTTTCCGTATCTAGACAACTGGCTCCTCACCGCCCCCACCAGGCATCTTCTTATTCAAGCCGTGAGGGCTACCATCGAATTGGGACACCTATTAGGAATTACATTCAACTGGGAAAAGTCTGTATTGCTGCCATCACAGCGTGTTGCCTTTATAGGCGCAGAGCTAGACTCTGTAGAGATGCGAGCATTCCTTCCAACAGAGAGGATAAAGATACTACAGGACCAAGTCCTAGCCTTACTACCCCGAAGGAAAGCCCCAGCCAGGATGGTCCTTCAGCTTTTGGGGTTGATGGCGGCCGCCATTCTTCTGGTCCCTCTGGCAAGATTGCACATGCGAATTCTCCAATGGCTCTTGTCGACCCAGTGGTCATACCAAGATCTGCCCTTGTCCTACCCGATTCTCATCACGGAAACGTGCCAGCGAGATCTTCGTTGGTGGCTCCTCTCCTCCAACCTGAACCAGGGGAGTCTCTTCTGCCCCCCTCCCCCATTGCCGCAGTGACCACGGACGCCTCCCAGATAGGGTGGGGGGGCATTATCTGGGCAGGACGGTTCAAGGCACGTGGCAGAATCACGAAACCCACTTACATATCAATGTTCTGGAAATGAGGGCAGTGCTTCTAGCGTTGCAGGCACTTCACAGCTCTCTTCCCAAGGGTACCATCGCAGTCTTCTCAGACAATATGGCGGTAGTATGCTACCTAAACAAGCAGGGAGGAACCAGGTCTTATCCTGTTTGCAGAAAAGCCATGAGAGTTTGGAACTGGGTGATCGCTTCCCAGAGATTTCTAGTGGCAACGCACATTCCGGGGAAGTCCAATGTGATAGCAGACAGGCTGAGCAGAGTTATTCTGATGCCTCAGGAGTGGTCCATGAACGACCAAGTAGTGGTTCAGATCTTCTCCAAGTGGGGGTTTCCTTGTTGCAACCTTTTCACCAGCCCCTGAAATGCGAAGTGCAGCAATTTCTTCTCCCTGATCCCCCCCCCCCCCAGGGAGAGTCAGCCAGGGATGCTCTAGCCCACAATTGGCCCTCCGGTCTGCTCTACGCCTTCCCTCCGGTCCCACTACTTCCAAAGGTGATTCAGAAGGCGATCTGCTTGGGAAGCAGCATGATTTTGATTGCACCACACTGGCCCCGCCAAGTTTGGTTTCCTTTCCTTCGGAAGTATGCAGTGAAGGATCCTTGGATTCTGGACCCAGTTCCAGACCTCCTGACTCTTCAGTCAGGTCAGGCCCATCTGTCATTGCGAACTCTCAAGCTAACGGCTTGGCTGCTCCACTTCCAACCTTAGTCAGACAGCATATCCTTTCGCCTGACTTGGTCCGGATTCTGTCTTCTTCTCACAGAGCTTCCACTAAGGAGATATATTCTAATAAATGGAAAAGGTTTGCCATTTGGGCCCAGTGGCACAACCTTGACCCTCTGACAACCCCGGTGTCGGCAGTATTAGATTTCTTGGCAACTCTTTTTAGACAGGGTTCCTCTGTCTCCACGCTTAAAGTCCAATTGGCAGCGATTTCTAATTATCATGTTGCCTTTGAGCCTTCACTCATGAGTCATAAGTTGTGTAAGGCCTTTCTTAAGGGAGCTTGGTTGCTTCGCCCCCCGGTGTCGCAACCTGTTTTGCCATGGGATTTGAATGTAGTTTTAGGAGCCTTGACGTCTCATCCCTTCGAGTCGGCGGCCACTTGTGAGCAAAAGTTCTTATCTTGGAAGACTGCTTTCTTGGTAGCTATTACTTCAGTCAGAAGGGTTTTGGAGCTTCAAGCCCTTTCTGTTAAGCCCCCTTATGTAATCTTTCACAAGGATAGAGTATCTCTAAGACTAAACCCATCATTTCTTCCAAAGGTTTCTTCTGCTCATTGTCTGCAGCAATCTATAGAACTACCAGTTTTCTTTCCAAAATTTTCCAACAAGGCAGAATACAGACTTCATCAGTTGGATGTGCATAGACAACTGAGGTTTTACTTGGATAGGACACAGCAGCAGAGGAAATCAGACCAGTTGTTTGTGGCCTTTGCAGATAACAGGATTGGCAAAGCAGTAACTAAGACCACTATTGCTAGGTGGATTATAGGTTCATACTAGGCTATCTGCCCTAGGGCATTTATAAGCCTAGCCAGAATGTGTTTGGCTTTCGCCACCCATTTTAAATTTATTTTGCTATGCCCTTTTTCGAGGTTAGTATACTGTGCCTCTATCTAACAGTGACACAGAAGTGATACCCGGGGTAAACCTACGATCTCCCATCCACTCATCAAGATTCCTCTTGAAGAGAGTCAATGAGGGACTCTGCCTAACCTGGACTGGGATTTTATTCCAGAGTGAAGGGAGCCTCTGGGTTATGAATCTGTCCCTCCAGCATGTCCTATTTATTTCAGTGCTGAGGTTCAAGTCTCTCGGCGAGCTCGATGGGATTTGGATTTTCTGAGGTGCAGCATGTCCATTAATTCCGGGTTGGACATGGCTTTATATGTCAGGCACAGATCGCCTCTGAACAGGCGGTATGCCACTGAGTAGAGCTGGAGTTTCTTTAACGGGCAGCATATGGCATCTGTTTGAGCCCTTTGATCCTCTTGGTGAGGTACTTTTGGGGTCTTTCCAGTTGCTGCAGGTGTCTGGTAAGGTACATCCCAAAAGGGGCATTGTACTCAATTATGGGCCTGATGAGGGATGAGTAAAGAGGCACGATGACCTCCCCTGATCTAGATGTGAATCCCTTCATGATTAGGTGGGCTATATAAAATGTTTTTCTAACCACTTTGGCCACGTGGTTGTCAAATGAGAGATTGCTATCAACTTGGGTCCCCAGGTCCCTAATTACTTCTTCTGTACTTAATGGATTTCCACCTATGTGGTAATTTGTGGGCACTTTGTTTTGCCAAAGGGATGACTATACACTTTTTGGCATTTAGCTTGAGGCCATGGCTCTGGCACCAGTTGTCTGTTTCTATGAGGCCCTTTTGGAGGATGCTTGTGTCGGCTGGAGAGTCGATTATGGCGCCCAGTTTGCAGTCATCTGCAAACTTGGTCAGCCACAGTCCTTACGTGTTGGCCTGTACCTCCGAAAAATATATACCGAACAAGAGAGGTCCCAGGACTGAGCCTTGTGGGACACCACTTGTAACTGGTTTGGAGTCTGACATGGCTCCAGCAATTCTAACCATGTGGGTTCTGTCCTTGAGCCAGTTTGCAATCCATCTAGTGACATAGGGGTTTATATTTAAGCTGGTGAGCTTATCTATAATGCCCGAGTGGGGTATTGTATCGAAGGCTTTTGCGAGGTCCAGGTAGGCTGTGTGGACCACCTTCCCCTCGTCAATGGCCTTGGTGACTGTTTCAAAGAAATCAACCAGGTTTAAGAGGCAGGATCTGCCCTTAACAAAGCCGAACTGGGTAGGATCCAGTGTTTGTAGGTCCCCAATATCTTTATTTATGAGGTCCATGATGATCCTTTCCATAGCTTTGCAGACCAAGCTAGTCAGGCTTATGGGGCGATAGTTTCCAGGATCCGTTGAGGCACCACCTTTATGGAGAGGGACCACTGTTGCTGTACGCCACTCTTTGGACACATATCCTGTAGTAAGGCTGAGATTGAACAGTAGTTTTATGTTTGGGTTTAGCTCTTCTTTGAGTTCATGTAGGACGCAGCCCGGGACACCATCTGGTCCCATTGATGCTGTGTTTTTTGCTTTGGAGAGGGCGGCTTTTACCTGAGCATCTGAGATGTCAGGGGGCAGCACTCTGCTGGGATAGATATTTGCCCTTTTGGTGGGAAGTTTGCGCTGAACCTTTCAGCTAGGATGTTGGCAATGTCTGTGGGTTCGTGTATTTTTGTCATTTTGGACTAATTCTGAGCATATCTGGGAATTACCACCCAGGTTCCTAACATAACTAAAGAAAGCCTTGTGATTATCCTTAGTGTCCTGTGCAATTTTTCTCTCGAAGCTGGCCTTAGACAATTTTATGTGTGCCCGTAGTTTTTGCTAATACTGATCAGTGATGCCTTCCCTTTTTGGGATTTTGCTTTATCATTTAGTAGCTTCCTCCTTCTATTGTATAGTTTGTTTATGGCTGGGGTCCACCAGACAGGATGTCTGCCTTTGGAGGATTGGGTCTTGGTTTTATTTGGGATCGCATGATCCATGCATTCCTGAAGGTGTTCATAGAATGCGTTTATAAAGGATTCTGCGGTCTGGGCCGTATTTTCCACAGGCCCGGGGGCTTTGAAGGATTCCACCTCAGTTTTGAGGAGTGTAAAATTTGCTTTAGAGAAGTTTTTTACTGTGGTTTTCTGGGCAGGGGGTGGGGTCGGGATGTGAATATCCAGTGAGATTAGTTTATGGTCTGATCTTACCAGTGAGGGATACACTTCTGGTCTGGAGCATAGAGTCCCCATGTTGGTGATGATCAGGTCCAGTATGTTTTCCCCTCTTGTGGGAGTGGTAACAAGTTGTTCCATAGCATTTGAGTTTATAAATTCTAGGAACCTTTGGGCTAGGGTGTTGGAGCTAGAGTAATGCTCCCAGTCTATGTTTGGCTAGTTGAAGTCGCCCAATATAATGGTGTTTGGAGAGACCTTCATATTTTCCAGTGTTCTCAGGAAGGCCGAATGGGGTTCCTGGGTTTGGGAGGGTGGTCTGTAGCAGGCTATAAACTGGAAGGCAGTTTTACCCACTGTTAGTTGCACATGGATAGTCTCTGATGCTTCGTGCTTTGCCACCAACCTGGAGGTGTGGGTATCTTTGATGAATATCGATACTCCCCTCTTTGTGGTTCGGTCCAAGTTTTGGGGCCGAAAAGCATGGTATGAGGTATAACCTGGTAGTGCTGGGGTGCTCTCAGGAGCCCTGAACCAGGTTTCTGTTACTGCACAGATATCGATGTCCTCCATGCTAAGGAGAGTTTCGAGTGCATGCATCTTGAGGTTTAGACTTCTGGCGTTGAGTAGCATTACTCTTAGTTTCTTATCCCATGTGATACCTATGGAGGTGGGTTTGTCTTTTGAGCCTTGCCTATAAAAGGCACTATGGGGGTAGCAAGAGCCTTTGCCAATATCCGAAAGCCCAGGGGTGACAGGTGCAAGCCGTCCCTAGCGAAGCATCGTGGCTTGTCGAGCATATCATCCCAAGCTGACAGGCATTGGATCCCCTTTGAATGACACCAGTACTTAAGCCAATTGTTGAAATTTATCATCTTGTCTTCATATTGTGGCATCATTCTTGGTGAGGGTAAGATGCTACTCAAGGTCAGGGTCATACCGGCCTGGGCTACATGCTCAGAGAGCTCCTTTATGTCTCTTTTCATGTAGTCCAGGGAGGTACATCTCAGGTCATTCACACCAGCAAGGACAATGACTGAGTCATATTTGTACTTGCCTTGGAGTGACCTGAGTGCTTGTGTTATGTGGCGGATCCTAGCACCCGACAGGCTGCTCACCGTGACCCTCTCCTTGTTCAGCCTGGTGAGCTGGACGTCAGTGTGCCTGACGATAGAGTCACCTATTACAAGTGTATCAGGTGTGTTGTTTAGTCTTAAGGGCTGTGACTGTTTGGCACACTGGCTTTGTGAGATATGTGTTGCGCGTGTTTTGTTTTGGGGTAGCGGCTGCTTGGGTGTCTGCTTTGGAGGTCTCTGCTGCTTCGGCAGATCTTTATTTAGAGCCTCCAAGTATGTTTTTGTGTGGTTATGTGTTTGGTTTGCTGTCGTGGTAGGTCTATGTGAGACTGGAATTGTAGTGAGTGTGGTTTCCTTCTCCTCCTGACTGGTTATGCCAGTACTGAGTTGAGAGAGCTTAGCCTCCAGTTTGGCTATATGGTTGCATCTCTCACATGTGTTGGAATTTGTTGGGAGGAGGAGAGGGTTGTCTGTATACATGAGGCAGTTGTAACATTGCCTCAAGATTCCCAGATTCACCAGCTGGACCAGAGAGGAGATTGACAACTGACCTTTGGACATGCTAGAATAATATTGGGAATTCCTTAATAATTGAAAACCAGGGCCAGTGGGGAGTGAGGGTGT